>NC_056739.1:147479265-147779265 GCF_019279795.1 Protopterus annectens
CCTATTTTTGGCCCTTTGTCCCACCACTGTTTTGGGCTTTGTCCAGATTTCTTGCTTTGTGAGGTTGAAATGTATGCTCTTACCCTAACCATGGAGAAAAGACTTCTGGAATCACAGCTGGGGACTGATCAAAAGCTGGTACAATCACAGCAAGAGCTAGTTGTGCTGGCCAGTGCAGCTGCCAAACCCACGACTATGCCTACCATAATGGAACTGAGAGTGAGTGACATGGAATCCTACTTAGTAGCTTTTGAATACTATGAACTGGGACCAAGCACACTGGGCAAACATCCTGTCATTCCAGCTGACAGGAGGGGCAATGAAGACATATATGGACATGAGCAGAATTGATCATATGGACTATAACAAACTTAAGAAAGAACTTTTGACCAGGGCTGGTGTGACAATCAATGTTAAAACAATTACATTTTATAGGAGGGAAGCAAAGAATGTCCAAAAAAAGGCTCCATATTGGGGCCCCTTCTATTCAATATATTCATCAATAACTTCCACATCTCCCTTACATATGACACTGTGATCCAATATACAAATGATTCGACAATCATCTGCACTGCTAACCCCCCTTCTGAGCTACAACTACTAACCCAAAATGCCTTCACATCCACTGAAAAATGGATGTCAAGCAATCACCTTGCTCTCAACTCAAACAAGACTAAACTGATCCTATTCACTCCCAAAAAAACAACCTCCCTAAATAGAACTGAATTCTCTATCCACTCCCAAAATGATACCACCATTGAAGCAGTCTCTAGTACTAAACTGTTAGGAGTCATTACTGATGAAATGTTACTCTATCCACTTCCAAAATGATACCACCATTGAAGTAGTCTCTAGTACTAAACTGTTAGGAGTCATTACTGATGAAATGTTACTCTATCCACTCCCAAAATGATACCACCATTGAAGTAGTCTCTAGTACTAAACTGTTAGGAGTCATTACTGATGAAATGTTACTCTATCCACTCCCAAAATGATACCACCATTGAAGTAGTCTCTAGTACTAAACTGTTAGGAGTCATTACTGATGAAATGTTACTCTATCCACTCCCAAAATGATACCACCATTGAGGTAGTCTCTAGTACTAAACTGTTAGGAGTCATTATTGATGAAATGTTACTCTATCCACTCCCAAAATGATACCACCATTGAAGTAGTCTCTAGTACTAAACTGTTAGGAGTCATTACTGATGAAATGTTACTCTATCCACTCCCAAAATGATACCACCATTGAAGTAGTCTCTAGTACTAAACTGTTAGGAGTCATTATTGATGAAATGTTACTCTATCCACTCCCAAAATGATACCACCATTGAAGTAGTCTCTAGTACTAAACTGTTAGGAGTCATTACTGATGAAATGTTACTCTAGCCACTCCCAAAATGATACCACCATTGAAGTAGTATCTAGTACTAAACTGTTAGGAGTCATTACTGATGAAATGTTACTCTATCCACTCCCAAAATGATACCACCATTGAAGTAGTCTCTAGTACTAAACTGTTAGGAGTCATTACTGATGAAATGTTACTCTATCCACTCCCAAAATGATACCACCATTGAAGTAGTCTCTAGTACTAAACTGTTAGGAGTCATTACTGATGAAATGTTACTCTATCCACTCCCAAAATGATACCACCATTGAAGTAGTCTCTAGTACTAAACTGTTAGGAGTCATTACTGATGAAATGTTACTCTATCCACTCCCAAAATGATACCACCATTGAGGTAGTCTCTAGTACTAAACTGTTAGGAGTCATTATTGATGAAATGTTACTCTATCCACTCCCAAAATGATACCACCATTGAAGTAGTCTCTAGTACTAAACTGTTAGGAGTCATTACTGATGAAATGTTACTCTATCCACTCCCAAAATGATACCACCATTGAAGTAGTCTCTAGTACTAAACTGTTAGGAGTCATTACTGATGAAATGTTACTCTATCCACTCCCAAAATGATACCACCATTGAAGTAGTATCTAGTACTAAACTGTTAGGAGTCATTACTGATGAAATGTTACTCTATCCACTCCCAAAATGATACCACCATTGAAGTAGTCTCTAGTACTAAACTGTTAGGAGTCATTACTGATGAAATGTTACTCTATCCACTCCCAAAATGATACCACCATTGAAGTAGTCTCTAGTACTAAACTGTTAGGAGTCATTACTGATGAAATGTTACTCTATCCACTCCCAAAATGATACCACCATTGAAGTAGTCTCTAGTACTAAACTGTTAGGAGTCATTACTGATGAAATGTTACTCTATCCACTCCCAAAATGATACCACCATTGAAGTAGTCTCTAGTACTAAATTGTTAGGAGTCATTACTGATGAAACCCTATCTGATCTCCACATACTCAATAACATAAAAAACACATCAGAAACTGGGCACCCTTTATAGGCACAGCTATTACATCAACAACACTGCTACAAAGACTCTAGCCTCAGCCTTTCTACTTCCATCCCTGCTATAGGGTGCCCAATACTCACAAATATCCACTCATCTCTTAAAACAAAGCTTTGACTCATGTTACAATAAGGTTGCCAGATTTGCAACAAATGATAGATACTCTACACACCACTGTTCCTCGCTTCATCAACTAAACTGGCTAGAGCTACCACTCTATTTCAACTACCTACTGCTCATAAAATGATATATAAACCCAAAGCATGTCCATATCTCTCCTCCATACTATCATTGTACTAACCAAATAGACCTCTTAGATCTGAAAATAAAACACTGCTTAAAGTAGACAAACTCCCAGACGGCCAAATGCTCTATTCCTTCACTGTTTCCAAAGTTTGGAATACCCTCCCATCCACAATAACCTCCATCATGTACCCTGCATGCTTTAAAAAATCTCTTAGACAACACCTCTCCTCCTGCTGGTTATGCCCATGCCAAAAATAACCCTCTAATCACACCTACCACTTTCTTCCCATATTGTACCACTCCCACTATACCCCTCCTCTTTCCCCTCTACTGGTCAACATGTATGTTCTCTAATATGTTCTAAATATCATAGTTAAATCAATGCCTAAGATTGTTACTGCATTGCCTTCTAGCTGGCTATGTAATTGTAACTATATGTCTGTGTTTTTTATGTATTGCCTTCTAGCTATCTATGTAACTGTAACAATATTTATATGTTTTATTGTAATCTGCAGCATGTTTAATTTAATGTGGAAATTTTCTCCCCATGCCTCCACAGAAAATGGGCTCACCTAGGCCCATTGGACCTTCCCGATAAACAAATGCAATAAATAAATAAATAAATAAATAAGTTCGTCAGTGCATAACAACAGTAAATCCAAGTAGTAAAATGAACGAGAAAGCAAACATGGCTCAGAGGATAAAACTTTAATTAAAAATATAAACAAGTGAGGGCTGAAGTCTTAGCACAGATGTTTCTTCAGACTTAATAAAACAAACCAAAAAAAATTTAAATAACTTCATACAATGAAGTAAGCCTTTATGTAACCAATTAATACAAATCAACCAATCAAAACCTGCAAAACTGCAAGCACACAATAACACCCTAAATGAGTCAGTATTCTAAGAAACAGTCTATAAAATGCAACTGTAATATTGCAAATCATATAAAGATTCCAGTATCATTACAAATATTACATAAACATATCAATAAAACTGAAACTAAAAAATGGAATCATGCTAAATCAAAGGAAAAGTACAATACCACTAGGTGGCAGCAAAACCCATGTAAACGCGCCCATTCATGCTAAATACGCAGTTCATTCATAAATTTCTTAACAAGCCAAAATAGAAAGGCTAATAAAACAACAAATATATACCAGCTTAAACAAAACTAATAGCAATGAATCAACATGAATATACATAAAAGATGACCTCAAGGTATGGAGAAACTACTATACACACAAACAAATATGTAACAAAAAATACAAACATTTCAAAAATTTGTAACATAAGCTAGTCAATGAAAAATAACTATAAGCAACTAACCCTTTAAAGGTTTATCACGGAAAAATGGTTTCAAAGTCACACTATCATTGAGTCCGGGTGATTTATCAGACTGTAATCTAACTATCCATTTAACTTCCTTCTCCGTCCTATTTTTAATATCTCCTAATCTTGGTCTCTTACATAGCAACTCAACTACTACAAAACAAAACTTATGTTTTGACCCATTGGCAAAGACATGCTTGGCTAGGGCATTAGTACTATCACCTTTCTCTATACAATAACCCTTTGACGTAACATACAGTTTTAGTTTTTGTTTTATTTATACGCTTATATAAATTTTTTAATGATATTGAAAGTTTTATATGATTTGCAATATTGCAGTTGTATTTTATAGACTGTTTCTTAAAATACTGGCTCATTTATGGTGTTATATTGTACTTGCATTTTTACAGGTTTTGAATTGTTGATTTGTATTAATTAATTGGTTACGTAAATGCTTACTTCATTGTATGAATTTATTTATTTCTTTTATTTAACATTTGCTTACCAGGAAAGTCTGACTTGGAATGAAGCCAATTTTTAGCAGAGGCCTGGGGAGAAATGCTCCAGATGCATGTCTTTGAAACATGGGAGGAAACCGGAGTACCTGGAGAAAACCCACACGAATGCAGGGAGGACATGCAGACTCTGCACAGAAGGCACTCCAGCCAAGAATCAAACCAGAGAACCTCTTGCTGTGAGGTGACAATGCTACCGCTGCATCACTGCACCGTTACTTAAATGTTTTTTTGGTTTGTTTTATCAAGTCTGAAGAAGCATCTATGCTAACATGCAAAAGCGCTCACTTATTTTTATTTTTAATTAAAGTTTTATCCTCCAAGCCATGTTTGCTTTCTCATTCGTTTTACTACTTGGATTTACTGTTGTTATGCATTGAGGAGCTTAATTCTTTGGGACATTCTTTGGTTTCCTGATTTATTCATTTGTTTTGTCCCATTGGATCATGGCTGAAGGAGGGGATATTGAGCTTAATTTTAATCCAGCTTAACCGAGTCCTGTTGTCAGCTTTAAACAGATGATACAAGCACAAGGGACTCCACTGCTAACTTTTACATTTAATGGTGAGACAGATAATATTGTACCGAATGCTTATGATAATGAAGCAGCATTTAAGCTTAAACACAAACTAGAAAACCATGTATGTATTTAAGCTTAAGAAAACACAATGGCAGTGCAAATAATTAGAAGCATGTTTATATTTTAGAATTATCCTTAGAGGACTTTGTGTCCTTAAAATGCCAACTTTTGGCAAAGCATTTCCAGAGTTACTTGCTAAATGGCAAAGAATCAGTATGGATACCAGTGTTAATTACATGAAATTATTTATAGAGCATTATAAATCCCTGGAAGAGAACATAGAGAATGCTCTACATGTTCAGCAACAATTATTAGACTTACTACCATCTGATAAATATATTAAGTTATTTAAAGACCTCATGGTGAATGTTGCAGCTTCTCAGCAGAGATTTCAAACTGAGATAAAAAGAAGGTTAGAGAGAGACCATGGTGATTTTGCTAAAGGGCAAGCTTTTTCATGGCCTAAGTCGTCTGCATATAAGAAGTCTGATATTAGTCCATCTATGGGTGGAAACAATACCTCTTTAATTAATGTACCCATAGAAAAAAACTACACCATCTGTGATAGAGGATACTCTGAATACAACAGTGAATGTGAGTGTATTGAACACATCAGTGAGTTTACCTAGTTCTTCCAGTACTCTTGTTGATGTCAGCTGTAAGCTTCAAGAGTCATCATCTTCTAATAACAAACAGGTTTTTTA
Source organism: Protopterus annectens (assembly GCF_019279795.1). NCBI lineage: Eukaryota > Metazoa > Chordata > Ceratodontiformes > Protopteridae > Protopterus > Protopterus annectens. The sequence continues at coordinate 147,485,077 of NC_056739.1, forward strand.
CAAGCTACCCCTACTGATAAGAAACCACTGACAATAGCAGAGGTCTACCAGCAGAGAAGGAAGAGATGGAAGACGGCTATAGAAGGAATGGAAACAAAAACATCAATAAAGAAAATGTGGGATCCAAAGACTCCTTCTTAGTATGGAACATTTCTAGTTATTAATTAAGTGATGCGGAGATCTCTCTATTGCAGAGGGGCCTCTCATTTATTCCAGCACAATGAGCAGATGTTACTGATCGTATTATAGACATTAAAATGTTTAGTAGAAATACTATGCTTAAATATATGTTTTTAGATCGAGAGACCTGTTTCTAATTTTAGAAAACCTAGTGTTTATGTACTGTCTTTACACCCTTTGCTAGAGGCTTTCAGTAAGACATGTGGAAGGGATTTGCTACAATTATATAATGGGTCTGTACAAGGTAAGAGCTTTTATAATTTTAATATTGATGAGCAGAAAGCCTTGAAAGGATTAAGTAGCAATGATGGTCTAGTTATCAGATCTGCCAATAAAAGGAGTGCCATGGTATTAATTGATAAGCTTATGTGTGAGAGGAAGATGATAAATATGCTGAATGATGATACTACATATATTCTTAAAATAAATGAACAACTAAATGATTTGATTAAAGGATTAAAGGAGCACATGCCGATTTATATGTGTCCGGCATGTAGAGATATAGATTCTGATCTATATAGTTATTTATTAGTTGAGACACCTATTATACCTTCTTTAGGGGACTTCCAAAGATACATAAAGACCCCTATGACCCCCATTGTGACCTATAGTGTCTGGTAGGGGTTGGCTCACTGAGCCGGCATCAATATATGTTGAGAAGTGTCTAAGACCTATAGTAGACACTACAATTACTGTACTTTGAGACACTGAACATTTCTTGACAACATTGTCTGATTATGTTTTCTCTGATGATTATACCTCATTTGCTATGTTTGTTACTTTTGATGTGAATTCACTGTTCACTACGATCCCAAATTAAATTGATCTTGATTATTTGAGACAGTTTCTGTCAAGAATGAGTAACCTTCCCTCTAGTAAGGTCTTTTTGACCTGTTTGTTATTAGAATTGATCTTGAAAAATAATGTGTTTTGTTATGAATCAATATTATCAACAGAAAACAGGAGTAGCCATTGACACGTCATGTAAATTCATATGCAAATATTGTTATGGCTTTCTGGAAAGACAGTCTTATTATGTTGAACAGGGAATATTTGAAACGTATACCTTTTTACAGGAGATTTGTAGATAACATCTTTTTATTATGGAATGGTGCAGAATTAAAACTTGATGAGCTTTTGACATATATTAATTCAACCACTCATTTCTTACGCTTCACTGGGAATTGGTCTAGAGAGAAGATAGAGTTCCTTGAAGTTTTAATTATTAATGGTGTTGGGATAATTAGTACAGAGATGTACAGGAAACCTTGTAGAAAGACTCGTCTATTGCACAGAGTATGCACCCCTCCCATGTTTATAAGAACATAGAGAAGAGGCAGGGTTTAAGGATCTGTAGACTTACTAGTTCGTGGAAAGGATGTGAAGAAGCTCTGCGAAGATTGCAGACAGAATTTTTGGACAGAGGTTATAAGTATGAGGAATGTGCCTGTTTGTTGGATGATAATTTCATAAATAGAGGAAAGAGGGGTAAACCTTTCTTTAGAGATAGGAGAACCACCTTAGATAATATGAAGGCATGTAGATCTCATGAAAAGAAAAGGAAGAATGTCGAGTTATTATTTCCTATATATCTACGAATGAGGCTATCACTGCAGTGATACGTACACAGTGGAATATAGTGACTGCAGATAATAAATTGAAAGAGATAGTAGGCAAGACTCCTAAATTTACATAGAGGAATCATAAATCTTTTAAAAGGCTCCTGTGTTATGAGGCTAATAGGAATTTTGGTTTTAGGTCTCTAAGGAAAGATACATTTGGTTGTAGGTGCTGTAATTTCTGCTCTTCCATGGCTAAAGGAAAGTGTGTGTGCCTCTTATTACTTCTAGAATGTATGTATTTTCACATTATGCTTATTGTATGAGCTGAGACTTGGTTCATTTACATAGATATTTAGAATGTCCATCTTTTATGTTGGTAAAACCAACCTTACGTTACCTCAAAGGGTTAGAGAACATCTATGCTACAGAGAAAGATGATAGTACTAATGCCCTAGACAAGCATGTCTTTGCCAATGGGTCAAAACACAAGTTTTGTTTTATAGTAGTTGAGTTGATATATAAGAGCAAAAAGAAGAAGCCAACACCAGACTCCTGAGGCATATTATTATTCATTTCTGCATCATGTTTGGTTGCTGAGGAAGGCTATTGCCGAAACTGGTACAACCACTTTGGTGTACTGAGTCAGTTTTTTGCTGTCTCGTCATGTTATAATGAATACATAACTTTTAATATGCCTCAGGAGTCTGGTGCTGGCTTCTTCTTTTTGGATTTATTTTTGGTAATAGCCATGCACTTGTCGTTCGAGCAGGGGCTCTTGGAATTATTTTGATATATAAGAGCCCAAGATTAGGAGATATTAAAAGCAGGACGGAGAAACAAGACGTTAAATGTATAGTTAAATTACAATCTGATAACCTGGACTCAATGATAGTGTGACTTTGAAACCATTTTTAGATGATAAACCTTTAAAGTGTTAGTTGGTTATAGTTATTTTTGTTGATTAGCTTATATTACAAATTTTTGAAATGTTAGTATTTTTGTTACATATTTGTGACATACATTTATTTGTGTATAGTAGTTTCTCCATACCCTGAGGTCATCTTCTACGTATATTCATATTGATTCATTGCTATCAGTTTTTTTTAAGCTCATATATATGTCTTGTTTTATTAGTCTTTCTATATTGGCTTGTTAAGAAATTTATGAATGAACTGCGTATTTTCCTTGAATGGGAACATTTACATGGGTTTTGCTGCCACCTAGTGGTATTGTTACAGCACAGGTATGAGCATGATTAAATTTTTTAGTTTTAGTTTTATTTATATGTATATATATATATATATATATATATATATATATATATATATATATATGGATCTACCTTAGTAGAGCGACAAGTTAAAAAAGCGAAAACAAATTCCCCGACGCCAGAAGATCGCAAATCACTTCACCGACGCCAGAAGATCGACAGTGCACAAACACGACATCGCATACACCCGACACATCATACCAACAAACAAAACAAATCCACTATCCAAAACCCACACACACAACACAAGCACACCAAAATCCTTACAAACGAATACTAACCCATACATACACAACTATCTACAACCTTAACCCAAACCCTTACCCTAAGGTCCGTCACTATCGCACACTCACCTAACCCGCACCCTAACCCTAACTCACTTATCCCACCCCTACCCCTACAGACCACCAACATCGCACACTTACCTTACTCGCACCCTTACCTAACCCGCGCCCTAACCCTAACTCACTTATCCCACCCCTACCCCTACACACCGTCAACATCGCACACTTACCTTACTCGCACCCTATCATCCGTCACTACCGCATACTTACACATCCTTTCCCCATCGCAGTGTTCTCAGCGTCGGTGTCTTCCTCCGTCGGTCTTCTACCTTGTCGATCTTCTGGCGTCGGTGAAGTGACTTGCGATCTTCTGGCATCGGTGAATTTGTTTTCGCTTTTTTAACTTGTCGATCTACTAAGGTAGATCCATATATATATATATATATATATATATATATTTTTTTTTTTTTTTAATGATATTGGAAGTTTTATATCAGGGGTGTCCAACCTTTTCAGTTGCAAGGGCCGCATTGAGTCAACAGAAATGGTCTGGGGGCAAACGGCAAGTGAGGACCAAAAAAAAAAAAAAAAAGGTCTCACATTAACTGAAGAGCAAATAAAAAAAAAAAAAAAAAAGAGAGAGAGAGAGAGAGAGAGACACAGAGAGACACCTCAGGTTTATGCGGTCTAATATTGTATTGTAGGGGAATTTGAACAATAAATAAATTAATAAATGCAGAATACTGCCCTAAAATTCAATATCTCATTCTAATTATTTAAAAAACAGTTAAATCTAACATCTTAATTTATTTGTAAAACAAATTAACAGGTACAAACCTTTCAATTTGTTTGAGATCATACCTGTGATTTTGCTGGTTTCCATGTCTTCCATCATGTCCTACAAAGGTGCTACCTAGCTACTGTTGATGTGCAAAAATGCTGTCTTCAATAGTATGGATACCCATTTATTTTTAGCAAAAGAGACTTCATGAAAAAGTAATACCGCTTCACCAGCTATCGCCACAAGAAAACTGACTTTTATTAATAAGATAAACAGACAGACTCATTGTACTAGCTGATATGCAAGAAAACTTCTGCAGTTGGTAAATGTTGAATATCCTTTTCTGCCATCACCAGAAAGGCAAAATTAGCAACCCTCCCCCTTTCTATCAAGCAAAGAAACCCAGCTGTTCCATATTTCTGAACTTGCATATTCTTTTCAGGCAAAACCAAAATCAATTACAAGAGAAAAGGGCTCTACTACCTAAATTGTGCAGAAGAAGATAAAAGATGAACTGATTAATTTAAACAGTTCTGATACCACTTTTAGAAGGAAGCAAGGTCATAAACTTTATCTGATTCTAAGGAAAAACTACAGAGTTTCCTACAAAGATATGAAGGTTGCACATCTTAGGAGAAGAGACACACCCCCTCAATAAAAGTACCTTCAAAAAGTGAACTTCCTAGCTAGAACTAGCTAGCTAAAACAGGGGAAGATGCAAATTTAAGATGATGCTTAACTAACCAGGATAGGGCCACAGTTCCTCCTACAAAGGAAGGAAAAGGAGAAACAAGAAGAGATGTACAACCCTGAACACAAGAGAGAGAAAAACTCCTACACTTCATGAAGTGAGCCATAATCACATGCAAGTTTCTGCCCTCATGGAAACTTTTGCTGCTTTATAACTGAGGAGCAATGGCCTTCCTGGGAGCTATGACTACCAGGACTTCAGATAAAAGTTTCACTGGGCACAAGTCAGCTTATTGAGGAGCTATGCAAGGTCAATGAGCCACAGTCAAAGGGAATTAAGACTGTACTTGAATTCTGATAGTATTAATTAATGGGCACTTAATAACCTGGGTTCTTCATCAGAAGTCTGATGTTTGGACAAATGTAAACACAGCTAAAAGATGAAGTCTACCAATCTAGTTACACAGTACACAGCTTCAATATTTTTGTGAACAGGCTGAGGCAAAGAACTGAAGAGATGTATGCCTAGTGATTAAAAACAGCATGCAAGTTAGCCTGGTTAAAAAGGACACCACCTCTGTGAATGAAGCACCAAAATGGCTACTGGCCCAGTTGATACTAGGTCACACCAAATGAGAAGTCACTTATATCCCCCCTACCAGTCTATTTCTTAGTAATTACTACTCATTCTAAATCTAAAACTTTTTTGTTCTACTGGAGGACTTTAATCTGCATTATCAAATAGCAAAAAAAAAATTCTGCTTGATGCCATCAGCAGCACAGTTTTATATGTATACATTTCTGCATGTTTGCTAACTAACTGAGGTGATCGCTGTCCAGTTATGACATAATGAACCATGAAGAAGCAAAAGACAATCTGGTTACATTACTGGAATACTCTGAAATTATAGAAAGTGCAAAACCGACCTGGAAACCACAGAATCAGATCCAGTTTTACAGGATATAAACACAGTTGCTGCACCAAATGAATTTCTACAAATATTCACCACCAGACAGATTTACAGAGAACTGAGGGGAAAACTTACACAAATTAAACTAATAAAATGCAGGAAGAGAAACAGTCATAGGCATTCTTTGTATAAATTAGAATAGAGATGAATTTAAGAATTTTAATAGTTAAAAACGTTTATCATCATTAGTATGAGCTACTTGCAAGATCATAAAAGTACTGCATGCACATTTACACATACATGTTAAGAAATAAAAATATGACAGGATATATACTGCTGCAGTCTGCTTACTGGGAGCAGGTTTGCATGAGGTCGAAAAGGCTACAGGAGACAAATGATGTGCTTCTAGATTAGGGAGCAGACACAGTGTCAAAATACTTACCTTACTATGTTGTAGTGTAGTACACAAAAATAATAAATCCTCTCCACGATCTCGCTTCAGCTTTTCTTAATCCAGTAATATAAAAACGCTCAATGGTGTTTATTTCACATAAGCGCAAAAGACGCTGGTATGAAAAAAAAAAAAAGAAAGTTGGTTACGCGCAGAACAGCAAAAAGTACGCGGACGTGGAAACATACAGAAAAAAAGTTAAATTAAAATTAAATTAAAATTTAAGGGTCGCGGGCCGCATGGAAGAGCTCTGAGGGCCGCATGCGGCCCGCGGGCCGTGGGTTGGACACTCCTGTTTTATATGATTTGCAATATTGCAGTTGCATTTTATAGACTGCTTCTTAGAATGTTGGCTCATTTAGGGTGTCATATTATGCTTGCATTTTTGCAGGTTTTGAATGGATGATTTGTATTAATTAATTGAAGTTATTTAAATGTTTTTTTTTTAGTTTATTTTATCAAGTCTGAAGAAGCATCTATGCTAAGATGCGAAAGCACTCACTTGTTTTTATTTTTAATTGAAGTTTTATCATCCGAGACATATTTGCTTTCTCATTCGTTTTACTACTTGGAATTACATTTTATAACTAGATTTCTGATATTGATGAACCAGTAACAGCACAGATGCATAATTTTAAAGTATATTTCTTAGCTTTGACTAGATTCTGATATCATCCATACATTGAAAATGTTAGAAATTTTAGAAGTAGACAGGTTTTAAAGAGAATATAAAAATGGGTATAGCAAAGTGATATCAGGAATTCTGACTGGCTAGTAACTTTATTTATTTATTATGTGTTTATTTATTTGGCATTTGTTAACCGGGTTGGTCCAGGTGAGCCATATGGCCCTTTTTCAGTGGAGACTCGAGGAGAGAATCTGCAGTTGACAGGAATAATGACATTTTATGATGAAATTTTATACATGGATCAAAAAATAAAAGCTTTAAACAATAATATACAATGTTATGAATATGAACAAATATAAACAGCTAGTAATTTTATTTATTTATTTTGCATTTTAACAGGGAAATTTTATACTTGATAAAACCAGAAAGGGGCATTTCAGTGTTGTAGAACATTCTGAGATAGTTTCAACTCTTTTCAAGATACAAAATTAATGAAGATAAAACAAAGGCAATAGCTGTAAAGTATGCACCCACACACAAATTGGTTTAACAATTCCCATATTTACGGTGATATGATAAAATAAAGTACTTAGGAGTATGTATTAAAGAAGATTTTGTTATAGCAGCTAAGGATATGTGGGAAGAGACTAAACCAAAGATAATAAAAAAACTGAGAAACTGGAAGCTCTGTTTTATCGATATGGATAGCAAGATACAAACAGTGAAAAAGTTTTTAGTCCTTTAATTTTTATACACAGGTCAGACATGTTTTTATCAACTAGAGGAAAAGCTGTGGATAGTAATTATTAAAGAGTTGAAAGATTTTATCTGGGAGGGGAAGAGGGCAAGAGTCAAGTGGGATAAGCCAATCCTTCAAATAAAACAAGGTGATTTGGGATTTGAAGGGGTATAGCAGAGCTATATAGTTAAGGTTCATATACACAATATAAGCAGAAAGGTAGAATTCAAAATGGAAAGAGATGATGAAGAAAAAGGGAAAAGCTCAAGAAACAAGGAGAGACTGGGATGTTGGATGCAGATCCTTAAGGAGAATTATGATAACCATATAGAATATTATACTCATAAACATCAGAAAGTATTCTAAGACCTAAATCAACATGGGGATGGAGAAAACAGATTATGTCGATAGGGGATGACTGCAATTAGGGGTACAGAGAATAGGCAAAGGTTGGCTGGAATTTCCAGAAGAAAACTGGCAAAGGAACCAAGGTATTGTGAGAAAATAATAAGAAAGGGAAAGGTAAAAGAATAGGAAGTGGCCAAGAATTTATTTGGACTGCAGACTAGAGACTGTCTTTCCTATCAAATATTGATAACAGATTACAGACAAAGAAACAGAAACAGGGAGGATCCTAAGTGAAAGACCAGCACTGCTAGAGTTTTTAGTAAAATCTAGTGCAGAAGCTGCTATTTAAAAAGTGATGATTAGCAGAACATACAAATATTGCATGATAACTACAGGAATTAATCAGAGGAGGTTAGAAAGGATTGGGAAGACAGACTGGATAAGTAATTCACAAAGGAACAATGGGGGATATATGTATGGCTCCAAAATATGCAACAAAGTCTAAGAAATTCTTCTCATGTAGATTGCAAATGTTGTAAATGTGATGAGGAAGAAAGAGGTAATTGGGAACACATTTCTTGGGAGTGTAATGAGTTGGCAGACTCAAATTTAAAAATTAGACTAATAATACAAAGATGGAAGTTTCCAATAAAATGCATTATGTAATGATTTTAATATCTTAAGTGGTGAAAAATCTGAACAAGTTAAGTATTTTTGGAAATTTCTAACTAAAGATGAAAAATGAAGTAAAATATTGGGTAATAACCTTGTTATTTCTTATAAAAAATTCTAAGATTGAGCAATAGGTTGGTTAAATCTTATTTTATCTTTCCTGTGGGTAACCACATTTTTGGACTATATGCAAGAATACTCCTTTCTCCCTCTCCAGCTCCTATTTACAGGACAGATAGATCATTCTGCAAAGTAAGACCGTAGCTAGATTCAAATGCTTTGAAAGATAATGTCAGATTCTCTTCTACAATCTATTCCATGTATTAGGTTGATATTACACAGCAGTTTAGGCTCTGTCCCTCCTCACTTGATGAAACTTTAGTGGAATGTTTATTAGTTACTGACACAATGCTTAAAGCTGAATTGTTTGTTTCAAAGTCAAATACTACAGTAAGGACTGTTCCAGGTCCTGTGAAATCAAAAATAGAAACAAGTAATGTGCTAATGTATTTTAAATGTGTGAGACCCCATTGCATATCTCTATGCTGCTAATACTGATGAAAATGCTACTAGAAGAATTCAAAAAATTGAAATGCATGCTTTAAATGAGGTTATTCTTAGGGACCATGATAAAACCACAGATAAAATAAGTGAAATTAGCACTATGGTATTGCCTTACAACCAAGTTAGTGAAGTGTACTACATCTGTAGAAGGAAGGGAGGTTCAAGTTCTTCTAGAATCTAGAAGCATGATTAGTCTTGTCAAGGGTCTCTTAGTATGCAAGCACATATTAGTAACAACCAGAAAGTGAAATTAGTATGCTTTCATGATGACAGAAGAGCATCCACTTACACATATAAAAATGTATCTCCCTATTGAAATGTTAGCACTCATAACACCGAGTGCAAACACACTAAAAAAACCCCCACCAAAAATACAAGAAAAAGGCAAATATTGAACAATCCTGCAACCCCAATGTGGGAGGAGAGCAAGCACCCCACACCCAGTAAACTTATACATACCACCTCCAAGCTCACCATACATCCGAGGAAAGGGAATATTCTAAGAAATGGCCTTCTCAGACTTAGTATATGTATATCTGTTTTTTTTCTTTTTCTTTTTTAGCCATTCAGTCTCAGTGTTACTGGACTCGGTAAAGTGGGTCCCAAAATTTCAAATGATTACCAAAAACCATATAATTTAAAGAAAACTGATAGATCCTGTGGCCCTGGCTGAAGCCCTTTATTTGACTCACTATATAATATGAGGAAATATTTTTCCCCATTTCAAAGTGCTATAGAAAATGCGGACGGAGGAAGAATCCATTTGCATACTGTGGCAGGGTGAGACACCTAACTGAAAAAAGAACAACAGCTTAATACAACCATTTGGTATACAAATAGGGGAGGACAGCAATGTAGGGTTACATACAGAGGAGAATGGAGTTGGTAAACGAGTTAGAATTCACTGATAATTAGAGAATAAAATGGAACCTGTCTGTTATCAGAAACATACCCCGATAATACTGCAAAAGTGATCTAAAACTGTAAGAGGTATCAGTATAGGAACTAAAGGTAAACTAATAGAGAACCCTGAAGTAAAAATCAGTACAAAACAGATGGCAGACTTAAAAAAAACATTATCTGAGAAGGGAAATGGAGACACTTGGCCAGCATAGGGAATTTTTTATTTATTTATTTACATTTGTTGACCGGGAGTGTCCGACTGGACAGAGGTCCATTTTCAGTGGAGGCCCGGGGAAAAAAGCTCCACAGTTAAAATAAAAAGACAGTAGTTACATTGGATTACATAGCGATTAACAATTTAACATAGCAATTACTTACAACATATTTACAGATGAAGAACATAGTACATCAGTAGACAACTAGAATCTTTATCTGTGAAGTACATAACAGACATTAACAAATGTTACAATAAGAAGTTCCTGCTGTATAATAAGTACTAGGCTTAAGAGCATCTGAGCTTGCTATAATCAAGGTAGTTAGTGGAGTGGAAAGAAAGGTAGTGGTTGGATGGGGTGGGTGATATTAGAGTGGGAATTGCAAGGGCATAGCCAGCATGTTTTAGGTGTGCTTTTAGTAAAGTTTTGAAGTGGGTGAATGATGGTACGTAGGTAATTGTGGGTGGGAGGGAGTTCCATAGTTTGGCTATGGTACAAGAGAATAGTGCTTCACAAGCAGAGGTATTGGCTTTAGTGATCTGTAAGTAATTTTTGTTGCTGGATCTTAGTGGTCTGGTGGTGTGATAGGGTTGGAGTAGATTCTGGAGGGATGGGACATAGTTTACTAGTCTGTGGGCGAGTGAGAGTTGATACCATTGAAGGAGGTGAGGGAGTTCAAGCCAGCCCAGTTAGCAAGTGAGAGACAGTGGTGACTATGGTAGGATGCCCCTGTGGTGAATTTGGCGATTTTCTTGTAGCAGGTTTCTAGCTTATTTAGATTACATCGCCTTAGGTTGGTATATATTGCAGAAGCATAAAGTAGGGTGGAGATAAGGTGGGAATTTGCTATTGAAATCTTTGCTGCTTTGGTGAGAAGTTGCTTATTTCTGTATAACGCTCCTAGTTTTTTGTGGACTTTTTTTATGGTCATGGATATGTGAATGTCAAATGTTAGTTTATTGTCTATTTCCACTCCTAGCAATTTGGTGTGTTCAGTTGGGTATATAGTGGTGTTGTCTTTTGCTGTGATGTTAAAGTGAGAGTTGTTTTGAGTATGTTTGGTGGGTTGGAAGACGAGTAGTTTAGTTTTGTTTGGGTTGAGTATTAATTGGGCATCGGATAACCAAGTTTCAACAAAGGAAAAGGCTCCCTGTGTGACTTCTTGCAGTTTGGGTAGAGACTGGGCTGAGCAGATGATGGCTGAGTCATCTGCGTATTGCATGAGTGTGCCATGTTTGGTGGCAGAGGCTAGATTATTGGTAAAAACAGAGAAGAGTAGGGGTCCAAGGATGGATCCTTGGGGAACCCCTATGGAGACAGGTAGTTGGGGAGATATGTCATTCTGCCATACAACGGATTGTTGGCGGACAGACAGGTAACTCTGAAACCAGTTGGTGATTGATTGAGAGAAGGATAGGTTATTGAGAACAGAGATGAGTTGTTTGTGTGGGACCATGTCAAATGCTTTAGAATGGTCTAGGAAAGTAGCAGAGGAGAGATAGCCATTGTTTTTATGCTGAAGGATAGTGTTAGTAAAGGAGAGTAAGGCAGTGGTGGTGCTATGGTTTGGTCAGAAACCATGCTGAGTATTGGAAAGGAGGTTTTTAGTAAGGAGGTAGTCTGAGACCTGAGAGTGTATGCATTTCTCTAGTATTTTGGAGAGTGGAAAGAGAATAGCTATGGGGCGGTAATTGGTTAGTTCTGTGGAGGGTCCGCCTTTGTGGAGGGGAATTATATGTGATACTTTTCACAGTGTGGGAACGTAACTTTCTGACGGAGATCTGTTAATCAAGATGGATACTGGGCAGGCCAGAGCATCAGCTGCGATTTGTAGGTATTCACTTGGGGGATTGTCTACTGCTAATTTGGTGGGCTTAAGTTTAGTTAAGAGTTTTTTTATGTTGGAGGTAGGTACAGGAGAAAAAGAGAAGGCAGTGAGGAGATTACTACTTGAAGGTGTGGATTGGAGGGGAGGGGGTTGTGTTGTTTAGCTAGTGATAGTATGGTTTGTGTGAAGTTTGTGTTGAATGAGGTAGCAATATTTTCTGAGGAGTGAGGGATGTTAAGATGAGGGGTACTGACTTTACCTGGGTGGAGGATGGAGTTTATGGAGGACCAGAATTGTTTGGGGCTGTGTTGGGAGGAGTCTAGGGCAGACTGGTAGTATTGGAATTTGTCCTGTTTTATTAGCTTTTTGACTCTATTGCGTAGTTCTAGGAATTTCTGTCTAGTTGAGGGGGTTTTAGTTTTGCGCCAGTGCTCCCAGGCTTTATCCCTGTTTTCATTTCTGACTTAGTGGCTTTTCTGTAGCCATGGGGAGGGTTGTATTTTGGTTCTGGAAAGTCTTATGGGGGCATGGTAATTAAGGATGCTCAGGAAGGTAGTATTAAAAAATTCAACTGCGTCATCAAGACTGAGGTACTTTACAGGATGCCAGTTACATTCTTTGAGGGATGAGATGAATGTGAGTGGGTTAAAGTTTAGTTTTTTACATATTTGATGGTAGATGACAGGTTTAGCTTGGTATAGGTATTTTTTGAGTAGGAATGTTGGGGAGTGATCACTGAGGCTATCTGATAAGCAGCCTGTTATATATGACTGGGGGCTCTTACTGACTAGTATCCAATCCAGGGTAGTGTGCTTGCTGGAGTTTTTATTTATCCTGGTTGGTGACTGGACTAGTTGGGTGAAGCCATGAAGGTTTGCATGATGGGTTGGATGGTTGCCAGAACAGGATTGTCAGTCAATATGGAAATCACCTAAAAATAGAAGTTATGTTCTTACCATAACATTCCATGTTAGTTGTCTTCTTCTCGCCTTCTTTCTTGCTGGATGGGTTCGGAGCTGACCTCGGCTCCGACTCGGCCACTCTAAAAGCTCGAGAGTTGGTTCCACCGGCTCGAGGCTCCCCTTATATCCCACAATGCTAGGCGGTATTACCTCAGGTCTCATTTGTAAGCTAGGCCCAGCCAATAATAAATCCAGAACTACTGGAAAAGGGAAAAACCCACCTCTATACAAGGAAAGGAATAAGGTGACCTGAAACCTGATGAGGGAATATATGCATAGTATAGCATATACATATATTTAATAGAGGTGGTAGAAAGAGAGGTCACAAATAAACTCCTCTAGGTGTGTCCAGGCTAGGGGGAAGGAGGGTGGGATGCAAGAAAGAAGGCGAGAAGAAGACAACTAACATGGAACGCTATGGTAAGAACATAACTTCTATATGTTAAGTTGTCTATCTCGCCTTCATTCTTGCTGGATGGGACCGCGTCCCTAGCACCTTGTCCCGGGTGGCCTATCGGAACAGACTCTTGAGAACAGTGGAACCAAAATTAGCTCTATGTCTAGAAGCTAGATCCAACTTATAATGAGAAATGAAAGTGTGAGGAGTAGCCCATGTAGCTGCTGCACAAATGGTATCAATAGGCAGCCTGTCTTGGAAAGCTATAGAAGTAGCCAAAGCTCTAGTCGAATGGGCCTTTGGTTTGTTAGGCAACTTTTGGTGTCTAATTTCATACACAAAGGAAATCAGGGATGTTAGCCATCTGGAGAGTGATACCTTCGAAACTGCAAGGCCCTCTCTACCTTCTGCATAAGAAACAAACAACTGGTCAGTTTTTCTGATCTGTTTGGTCATGTCCAAATAATATCTTAATTGACGATGAACATCTAGCCAATGCAATTTTTGTTTTTCATACCTATTAGAAAAGTTAGGAAAAAACACAGGGAGGTCTATGTCTTGATTTAGATTTGCCGCAGAGGCTACTTTAGGTAAGAAGGATGGATTGGTCCGTAAGGATACTCTATCCTTATGAAACAACAGATACGGTGGTCGACTGCTGAGTGCATGAAGTTCTGAGACCCTTCTAGCTGAAGTAATGGCTATCAGAAAGAGAGTCTTCCAGGATAGCAATTTCATTGAACAAGAAGCTGCAGGTTCAAAAGGGGGAAGAATCAAAGATGTGAGAACTAAATTAAGGTCCCAAGAAGGAGGAGGAGTTCTTATAGGAGGCTTAAGAAGAAAAACTCCCTTCAAGAACGCTTTGCAAAGCTTGTGAGACATGATGGCAGAATCTGAGATGCCCACATAAAAGTTAAATATAGCTGCCAATTGAACTTTAAGAGTAGAAGGAGATGACCCTGCATGGAAAAGTTCAGCTAGAAAATCAAGGACTGTTTGGATGGGAGCAGTGAAAGTATCTATGTCCCTTCCTTGAGCCCAATAGGTGAAACGTTTCCACTTACTCAGATAAATCTTCCGAGTGGAAGATTTATGGGAAGCTATCAAAATATCTCGAACAGAGTGAGATATTTGAGGAAGCCTGGCTAAGGTTGGAACTGGAGGAACCAAGCAGTGAGGTTCAGAGAGGGGAGGGAGCGATGTAACTGACCCGACTGATGGATCAAAAGATCTGGAACTAGGTCCAGATGCCAAGGTTGCTCCAACAGAAATTGATGTAGAAAGGGGAACCAAACCTGTCGAGGCCAGTAAGGAGCAATGAGGATCAAAGAGGCCTTCTGAGCGATAGCTTTCTGTATCACTTGAGAGATTAGTGGGAAGGGAGGAAATGCATACAGAAGTCCCCAGGGCCAAACCTGGACTAGAGCGTCTCTGCTGGGCTGGCCTGGTAACGGAAATAGGGTGAAATAATCTCTGCACTTGCTGTTTTGGGGAGTAGCAAAAAGGTCGCAGCAAGGCTGACCCCACTTGAGAAAAATTTTCTCCAAAATAGAATCTTTCAGAGACCACTCGTGAGGTATGAGGATAGCCCTGCTCAACTTGTCCGCGATAAGATTGGACTTCCCGGGGATGTGTGTTGCTATCAGAAACCGCTGAGAAGAAATCGCCCATTGCCACAGTCTGAGTGCTTCTCGACATAGGGGGTAGGACCTGGTTCCGCCTTGTTTGTTGATATACCACACTACAGACATGTTGTCCATCTGGATTGCTATCGTTCCCAAGGGAAGAGAGTCATGAAAGGCTTGCAACGCTAAAAGCACTGCTCTCATCTCTAGAACATTTATATGCAAGTGGCGTTCATCTGGTTGCCATATGCCCTGGACTGTTCTGCCCTGATAATGCCCCCCCCACCCGATCAGGGAGGCGTCCATTGTCAGAGTAGCAACCGGAGGGGGAGGGACAAAGGGTCTTCCCAGGAAGAGCTGGGGGGAAGAAATCCACCAAAGAAGATGATTCTTGCATGCTTGCGTAATCACAATGGTGTGGGACATCGGAAGTTGCTGGTACGACCATTGTGTGAAGAGCATCCATTGAAGGATTCTCATGTGAAATCTGGCTAATAGAAGTAGAGGGATAGCAGCCGCCATAATCCCCAGTACTTTCAGAACTAATCTGACTTTGACTCTGTTGCTGTGGAAGAGAAGGGAGGCCAGTTTGTGTGTGTCTGCTATTCTTTGGTCTGTGAGTCTCGCAGATATGTTGACTGTGTCTAGATTTGCGCCTATGAAGGTAATAGCACGACAAGGCGACAAAACAGACTTTTCGCAATTTATTGAGATACCTAACTTTTGACAAATGCGAAATGTGTAGTCTCTGGCAACTAGAAGAAGATGCTTGGTAGGAGCTGTGAGGAGCCAGTCGTCTAAGTATGGAAACACCTGGAATCCTTGACGTCTCAGGTGAGAAGCTACCACTGCCATGCATTTGGTAAACACCCGGGGGGGCAGTGGTGAGTCCAAAGGGCAGGGCTCTGAATTGAAAGTGACTGGTTCCCAGCCTGAAGCGGAGGAATCTCCTGGAGTGTCTGTTCATTTTTATATGATAGTACGCATCCTGGAGGTCTATAGAGCACATCCAGTTTTCCTTTCCCAATAGGGGTAGGATGGATTGTAGCGTGACCATCCGAAATCTTGTTTTCTTGACCAACTTGTTCAAGATACTGAGATCCAAAATGGGTCTCCAGTCCCCTGTTTTCTTTGGAACCAAAAAGAACTTGGAGTAGATTCCGGATCCTTGCTGGTCTGCTGGCAGTGGCTGAATGGCTCTTTTTGCAAGCAACTTTGATATTTCCAATGCTGCTTGATCCCTTTGAGCGGTTGGAACATCTGGAAGGGATTTTTTTGATTGATTTGGAATACGAAAGAACGGAATGGAATAGCCTTCGGAAATGATGGACTGTACCCACTTGTCTTGAGTTAGGGATCGCCAGGCTTCTGGGTACAGTGACAATCTTCCCCCGACTGCCTCCGAAGGTGGACAGTCGGGCAACACCTCAGGGATGCTGGAAGGGCTTATCAGAAAAGGTTTCTCGATTGCCCTGGTTCTGCGGACCCCCCCCCTGCCTCTAGGGCGACATCTACCATTATTGTTCCCCCCTCTGTCTCTGGAGGGGAACCGACTCTGTCGTCAGGCAAAGTCCCTTGAGATTGTTTGCGGAACCACATTTTTCCACTTTTCTGGCCTTTGGGGTAAGGCCTAGAAGGAGTAGAAAAACGGACTCCGACGGCAGAAAGAGTTTTGCCATCCGTCTCGCACCTCGTCAAGGTTTCTTTCACTTGAGGACCAAAGAGGGATGATCCATCAAACGGGGAATTAGTGAAGATGTTTTAAAGGGGTCCGCAAAATTGCATAGCCACATCCAGGCATGCCGGCGTAAGGCCACACCTGTCCCTGCGGCTCTGCTCGCTCCATCAGCCGCATATGAGAGGAGGCGCATGGAGGAGTTAGCTATAGAATTTAGGGTAGCCAGCTGAGTGTTCATCTTGTCCTGAAAACCCGCAGCTGTAGGATCCTTTAACATCTCACTCGCTTCCTTGATCAAGTCTCTTTGAAGACGAGTGAAATGACAGAGGTAGTTCAGCGAACGCATAGCAAAGGTCGCTGATGAAAACATCCGCTTCCCGTACCTGTCCATAGACCTAGATTCCTTGTTAGGAGGATGGACAGGCACCGAAGGATCAGCTAGCTCCTTCTTAGTGGTGGCAGCTACCACCATAGCATCCACAGAAACTCCCTTAGTCAGAAATTGCTTATCTGCTGGTGCTGTGATAAACTTTGAAGGTCTCCTGGGGGTGGGGTCCACAGAGTCAGGAGCTGTCCAAGCCTTTTTAGCTACCACCTGCATGAGGGGGTCAAACGGGGGGACACCCAGGAGGTGGAAGGGCGAGAGCCAAACGCCTGAAGATATACAGATTCATCCTCCGAGGGGTTAAGGGCTGGCCAATTTCCCCTCTGTTTCAGGATCTCTAGAATGTCCGCAAAAGAGACATCTTCAGAAGGGGAATGGGGGGAACCCTCGGAATCCTCTAAATCCGTGTCAGAGGTGACAGACTCAGGTGAGTCTATGTGCTTCCTCTTGCACTTTCTCTTCCTAGGGGGCTCCCCTGCCAATTCAGGAGAGGCCTCGGAAGAGGATGAGATCCCCACAGGGGATTCTTGAGGAGCTGGCTCTCTGCGGTCTGGGATGAGGGAGTGAGCAGACATAACCTGAGGCACCGAAGAGGGAGGGACGGACGGAGCCGACTGTGGTGTTGAACCTGGTTCCAACACACTCCTCATGACCTCGAAGGCACCTCTGTCAGGCAGAGCCAAAGGTCCCCGCTCCGAAAAGCTGAAAACCTCCCTCGGCACCGACAGCGATGGCTCCGAGGCCGATGTCGGAGCCGAACTCACCAGCGCCGAAGCGCCGAGAGGGAGAGCGGGGTCAGACAAGGGTCTGATGCCACTCACCCCCCCGGAGCCGACGAGGGAAGTCCGGCGCCGAGATTCTTCCAAGGAAGAAATCGGAGCCGACGACGGAACCGAAGACAATTGTATCGGTTCTGACGCTACCACAGTCTCGGTTCCGAAACGCCCCGGCTCCGAGCTCAAAGGAGTCGGAGGAGGAACATTTTGAGGGATAGGGTTAAGCATCGACTGATGAGTTGGGCTCTGAAGCATTTGGGCCAGTGCCTCGGACTTAAGAAGTCGACTCACTACCCTCTGAAGGTCATGATCAGAAAGCCTCGATGATCTAGAGGAGTGAGATCTATGGCTCTGTTCAGACAGCAAGGGAGATGCTGGAGCCGAATGAACGGAGCCAAGGGACGGTGACCTGGACCTCTTTCTAGATGTCGGTTCCAATGGTCTGATCGGAGCCGACTCAGAAATTTCCAATGCCTCGGCTCCAGCCGGAGCCGAGGGAACCACAGAAGTAGCAGTTCGAGTCTCATCAGCTCCAGCCGTAGCCGATGTTGTAGTAGACTTCGATGTCTTAGGCGTCGACTCAGTAGCTGGAGTCGAAGACCTAGGAGCCTTAGAGGGTTTACCCGAAGAAGCAGTCGGGGGACCCTCAGGCTTAAGCAAGCCCCTTAAAATAAGCTTGTTCTTTCCTGGAGGACTGTAGGGCTGAAGCCATGGCATACAGCACAAGAGTCCTGCAGGTGTAAAGGTCCCAGGCAGTACACACAAGAAGTGTGACCATCTGTCAGAGACATTTTCTGACAGCACGAGTCACACTTCTTGAAGCCTGAGACCTTCGAATCCTTGGACATATCAAGGAACAAGTGTAACCACACACAAACACAAACACACCGATTACACTATACACTAAAAACAGAAAACTTAAACTAAATAATTTAGCTATTTAGTATTATTAAAGTCCCTACAGAAAACACATACACTCCAAGGGGATGGGAGGGCCCGAAGGCCTAAGGGAAGAACATATAAGTTCTTAAGGTAAAGAAAGGTTAAGAACTAGAAGAAAGGGATCAAAGACCTTTAAGGTAAGGGGAAACTGTATGGAAAACTAAATTAAAGGGTTTTTAAACAACTTTTTAAACTATTTCCTACACTAACCTGAAGCCGGTGAAGCAACACGTCTTGATAGCTGTAGCGGCAAACGAGATCTGAGGTAATACCGCCTAGCATTGTGGGATATAAGGGGAGCCTCGAGCCGGTGGAACCAACTCTCGAGCTTTTAGAGTGGCCGAGTCGGAGCCGAGGTCGGCTCCGAACCCATCCAGCAAGAATGAAGGCGAGATAGACAACTTAACATTTATAGTTTCTTGGGGGAGATGGTGGGTAGACCAGCTGAGGAGGTTTTGTAATGGAAGGATGTTTTGGCCAGGTGGGAAGTAGCATCCATTTATGTTGATGGTTTTGTTTTGGTTTATTTTGAGGTTGGTATATATTATTTCTTCATTTCCTATTTGTGGAGCTGATGATTTTAAGATCTGGATGTTTAGATGCTGTTTAAATATTATAGCTACACCGCCTCCTTTCTTGTCTAGCCGGTCTACTCTTAGTATGCCGTAACTGGTAGGGAGTATTTGCTCACTGGTAATGTGAGATTTTAGCCAGGTTTCTGTCAGGATGACTATATCTGGGGAGTACAAGTCTATGGTGGCATGGAGTTCATGGACTTTGTTGGATATACTTCTAATATTTAGGCTTAGTAGAAGGAAGTCACTTGGCTTTCTATTGGCTGTGATTTGGGAGAAGTTGTGGTTTCTAGCTTGATTATGAGGATTGGAGTTGGAGATGGTAGGGCCAGGGTTGGGGTGGATGTCTCCACTTAGGACTAGTTTTGATATGCATGTGGTTATTAGTTTTCTCAGTTTTTGAATGTGTTTGTTTATAAGGGAAACTTTATGACTGTGCTCTGTGGGTAATAGGTATGGTGGGAGGGTTACTATGTTAAGTTGTAGGGATGCTTTATGTTTGAGTAATATAGTTGGTAGAATATGTGGAGGGGTGCATAGGAATGGATCTTGAGTTGGTGGGAGGGGAGCTGAGTGAGGGTGAGACAGGAGTGGTGGTGTGAGTAGTAGTACAGTGGTAGTGGTTGAGTGGGGGAATGATGGAACTTTGGTAGGATGTAAAATATGCAAGGAGAGTGCATGCAGTGACCATTGGTAAGGTATGCTTGTACATGTTAGTTGCGGAGGTGTGATAGTAGTGGGAAGATGGAGGAGGTAGTGTTGGGTTAGTGCTGTGGTTGGCTATTGGAAAGATGGGAGGGGTTTGCTCTTTTTCCCACTGTAGTGCAATCACATAATTAGTGTATTTAGTTAGAGGGGCCATAGGGGGTGCAGCCCCACAAAGTGGGGGTGTGGGGGACATAGCCCCCCACCTGGGTGGGTTTGATGTACTTTGGTGTATTATTTTGTTAAATGTTGGCCAAGTGTATTCTTTCCCTGTAAAAAAACATTGATAATGTGAAGGTTCGGTTTATTGCAATTTTGGTTTTGTTTTCTCGGTAATCTGCAATTTGGGTAAGTGTAAATTTGGTCTACTGAAGTAGACCCCTGCACAGTGGTATATAAATGCAACAGCACAACAGAGCCTATGAAAGGCAATCTGCACTGGAGAGTTACAACATAATCCTTAGTGTTGTCTCTGCAGCATACAGGAATGAAGGCTTGACTGTGACCCACATGACCTGGGTGTGATTAGTGGCTAAGGCATTGCAGAAGATGAATGACATGGTTTACACCTGCTCATCTCTCTTGGGGGGACAGTGTCAAGGTATGCTATGGTGCAAATGACATCAGAGGCCCTGGGTCAGACAGATAATTACAATGTTGCTGTTAGCAAGTTACCAACCAAGTAATACGGTGGGTAGGACAAATGAAAGGTGGGCTTATACCGTAACACCAGCTATGTGCATATCCACCCAGAAGCATCATCTGGCATATTGAGGAAAAGATAGGGCTTAAAGGAGAAACTCATGTAAGCACTATAAATGGTGCTGCACTGAGACTCTGAGCTCCTCTCTGCTTCCCAGAACTCACTTCAAAATTAAGTCATCTACCTATAAAAGGGAGGGGTGCTGGCGGCCCCTATCTGGGGGGGGGGGTAAATTCAGATATGGTAAAACAAGTGGCATACCCCAAGGATCAGTCTTGGGGGTCTCTGCTGTTTGGAATATACTTTTTGGACGTGCAAGCCAAAACCAGTGGTCTGCGGCTGACCAAGTTTGCAGATGACTGCAAGGGGGGGCACTGTCATAAATTCCCCTAGTGATGTGAACATCCTCCAAGAGGGCCTTAACCAAACTAATGACTGGTACCAGAGGCATGGCCTCAAACTGAATGCCAAGAAATGCATCATTACCCCCTTTGGGGAAAATGGTGTCTCCACTAATTGTCACATTAACAACAACGTACTAAGTATGCAATCAGTCATGAGGGACTTGGGCACCCAGGTTGATAGCAACCTGACTTTTGACCACCATGTTGCCTCCATTGTACAGAAAGCTTTCTACATGGCTCACCTCATAAGTAAGGGTATTTCATCCAGGAACAAGGAGGTCATAACATCCCTCTACTCCTCCCTTATCAGACCCATTATCGAGTACAATGCCCCCATCGGCATGCACCTTGCCAAGCACATGCAGCCATTGGAGAGACCACAGAGGTTCCTGACCAGGAAAATCCAGGGTCACAAACACCTGTCCAATACAGATAGGCTAAAAGCCCTGTCCCTCTACTCAGTCTCGTACAGACTGCTCAGAGGTGAACTGTGTCTGGCATACAAGGCTGTCTCAGACTCAGCCTTGATGGAGTTGCTGCATATCCGTAAGTCAAACTCCACTCGCGCAACCTGCACGCAAGGTCTCAACCTGGTCTGTGACGTTAATAGAACTTAGTAACTCTGGAAAAACGAAGTCAGCTTAAACCCAGCAGCAAATTATGAGACTCCACAAGTTGTTTTTAGCGCTTTCATTCACTTTAATCTTCTGTGAACTTCCTCAGAAACAACTTCACCATCCATACACCTGTTTAAGTACTATTCAATCACAATTAATTTACATACATAATTGATGGCAATGAATAAAATTTAAAGACATACCATAAAAAATTACTGAAAACTATATATAGTACATATGAACTCTTAAAACATCCTAAATAAATACTTCTCAAGTATATTTATAACACTAACATAACTATATCATTTGAATATGTGATATCACAATAAAAATTATGAATTCATTTCCAGGAAACATCTCATATTTATAGTTTCATTGAGACCTGGAAATTTGTCAGCTCCTAAAAATATTTGCCAAAAGGACTCTTTACATTCTAATAAAAATTTGAAATTACCACCAAATGTTACACTATTTACACTATCTAGAACAGCAAATGTAAACTTTTTAAATTCATTACAAATGATAGAATGCCTTGCTAATGCATTATTTGTGTCTTTTTCTTTATAGCCAAAATGTGTTCACTAATTCTGACTTTCAAGGCTCTTGTGGTCATTCCCACATAATAACTTGGACAGGTTTGGCACTGAGCAAAATAAACAACCATAGTACTGTGACATGTAAAATACTGTTTTGACCAATGTGTTGTTCGTAAATGCTTAAAGTGTACAAAAGATGAATTAGTGATGTATCTACACTGTTTACAACAGTGGCAAGAAAAGGTGCCTTTAGTTTGTATGACACCCGTTCTATTTGTAGTACATCTGTTTTCCTTTTTCTCAAGTATACTTTTTAGATTAACTACTTTTTTGAAAGTGAACATTGGTTTAATGCCTAAAATGTTCGCTAAATCTTGGTTACCCAAGATAATCTTCCAGTTATTTACAATAATGTCTTTAATAAGCCACATCTCATTAGAAATGGGTAGCAAAAAGGAACCACTAAATTCCTTATTGTTCTTAGTTGTTACTTCTGTGACCAGTGACCCTACTGTTAAAATAGGCCTTGCTGTGGTCTCACAAAGAAGTGTTACTTCTCTTTCTATTGTTTTTAACCGTGCCAACTTATAACCTCTGTTGACAAAAAATCCCCTTAGATTATTTGTTTCACTCAGAAAAATCTCATTGTCAGATGTCAACCTGCTTAGACGAATGTATTGACCCTTTATAACCTCTTTCTTCATGTGGTAAGGGTGTATACTGTTTTTGTGCAAATACTGATTTGCAAATGTAGGTTTTCTAGATATGGAACTTGAAAATTTTTTAAGTACATTGTCATAACTTAAATGTAAATCCAAAAAATTGATGTTAGTTCCAAATTCACCAACAGTGAATGTTAGACAATTTGTAGTGTTGTTCAAATAATGAACAAAGTCATGAAATTCCTGTAAGGTACCATTCCATAGAAAAAACAGATCATCTATGTATCTGGTGTAAAAGATGATCTTGTCTTTGTAAATAGAATTTGCCACGAAAGTGTTTTCCCATTGTGCCATAGTCAGATTTGCATAGGCCAGAGCTACCCTTGCTCCCATTGCCACACCCAAAACTTGCCTATAAAATTTATCATTGAATTTGAAAAAGTTGTTTTGTAATACACATTCCATAAGACTACAAATGGTGTTAACCTTAATATTACTTAAATTTGTGTTAGCAACCAAATATTGTCTTTGAAAAAGTTGTTTTGTAATACACATTCCATAAGACTACAAATGGTGTTAACCTTAATATTACTTAAATTTGTGTTAGCAACCAAATATTGTCTTAAATGTTCAATTCCAAATTCATGATCAATACAAGTGTATAAAGATTGTACATCCAAGGAAGCAAGAAAGAATTCAGATGTCAGAGGTTGTAATTCTCTAAGCTGTTCCAATAGATGCCAAGAGTCTTTTAAATAATATTTAGAACATTGTACTATTGGATTCAAAGTGTAATCTAACCAAATGGAGATATTTTCTGTCTTACATTTGGGGGCTGAGATAATTGGCCTAAAAGGGGGATCAAACAGGTTTTTTTTGTAGTTTTGGAATACCAAACATGTTTCCCATTTTAGGAAATTCAACTAATAGGAAACTATATGTTGCATAGTCTATTTCATCTTGACTAAACATATCAAATAAAGTAGTATCTAATCTTAAAAACTTTTTTGTATCATCTTAGTATCTACTTCTTGATAGACATGTTTGTCCATTAACAAAGCTTCCATTGAGTTTATATATTGTGAATTTTCCATAATTACTATTTTGCCCTCCTTGTCAGCCTTCATAATTCTTATGTCCGTGTTGTCTTTTAAGTTTTTCAGAGCCGTTAACTCTGGCTCACTTAAATTCTCAGGAAAGCTAGTGGCATTTATGTTTCTCATAGCTTCCTCACATATGTTTTGAAAAACTTGAAGTGTGCCCACTAGTGGTGGATTAAAGGTACTAGCTTTCTTGGGACCTTCTTGTGTAGAGATTGTTGTAATGTCTTTCATAATGTATTTAAGATTTAATTTCCTAAGTGTTAATCTGAAATCTATTATGGTTTTTCTCTTATTAAAATGATTGGAAGGAATAAAAGACAAACCTTTCTGTAAGAGACTAGTAGTCTCTTCAGAAATTTCCATATTTGACAAGTTGTGTATCTGTATTTCATATGAATTTAAGGGAACTGTCCCTACCATCTCTTTCTGTTTCTCAGCCTTCCCTTGGGTTTGTTCTGAACCACTTTGTTCCAAGTTGGCCCACGTTTGTTCCCCTGTTTGTCGACTAAAAAAGGACCTCCATTGGGTCCATTGTCACCACAGTTATTGTCCGTATTTGTGGTATTATTAGAAACTGTGTGACTATCATTGTTAGATGCACTAGCAACCTGACCATTCCTGTCACAGTTATTACAATTATCTAGGATAGGGGCTTCGATATTATTTGCCCCACCATTATTGCTCAACCTACTATTAGAGCCAGACACATTTCTTTTGTCATTTGAATCCACAATATGCTTGTTATTACAATTAGTATCATGCATATATTCTGTGTCAACATGTGATACCAAAACATAAGCTTTTTTGTTAGCATATGCTGTAATGTCCCTTTTTAATTTCTTTTGCTTTCTTGAAATGATCGTCGCTCTTTGCCGGTCTGCTCTAGCAGTAATGCTGGTGTACAAACTCGTAAAAGTAGAAAAACAAGCAAAGTTCTTAATTTTAGAGTCTAAATCAGTCATTTGTTGTTTTAGGACTTGTAGCTGCTTTGTATAATGATTAATCAAAGCCGTCATCAATTTTAGTCCAAAGTCGTTAAATAAACCAGTCAGTTCTTCATACAAACTGTCCCCAAACGCTACACACTTTGGAAATTTACTGTAGCGAAGACCTTGTGGGACACACTTGCGCTTGACACACTCAGCAAGATAACAGATTTCCAAATCTAGGTTTACATGTTTAAAAGTTAGTCTTTCAAGCTCATAGGTACTTTGTTTACAGCTTTTTTGATTCTGAAAATCAGAATCCACCGTGTTACTTACCGCCAGCAATTTCAATGTCCTGGATGTTTTCAAAAGGGTTTTCTGCATCTTTTGATATATTCCACCACACTACTGGACCCACGAAAGGAACGCTTTGCGACTTGCTGGCACTTCCGTTATCCTGTGTGCTGGCCAAATAACCATGATTACGGGTGTTGATTTTGACTTCCCTCACCGAATGAAAAGTACCTGGTTTGGAAGCATTTTCAATACCCTTTTGAATTGCTGTAGTAATAACACTTGTTAGCTGTTCAGAAAAATGCATAAATCCTTCTGGAACTGGATGGGTGGATAAATCCATCAACGGGTCTTGTGACATAATTCTAGCCAAAGGTAAAAAGCTGAAAACAAAAACTTCAAAGAACAGAAAGACACTGCAACCAAGTAACTCTGAAAACGAAGTCAGCTTAAACCCAGCAGCAAATTATGAGACTCCACAAGTTGTTTTAGCGCTTTCATTCACTTTAATCTTCTGTGAACTTCCTCAGAAACAACTTCACCATCCATACACCTGTTTAAGTACTATTCAATCACAATTAATTTACATACATGTTTAACATTTTAGGCATTAAACCAATGTTCACTTTCAAAAAAGTAGTTAATCTAAAAAGTATACTTGAGAAAAAGGAAAGCAGATGTACTACAAATAGAACGGGTGTCATACAAACTAAAGGCACCTTTTCTTGCCACTGTTGTAAACAGTGTAGATACATCACTAATTCATCTTTTGTACACTTTAAGCATTTATGAACAACACATTGGTCAAAACAGTATTTTACATGTCACAGTACTATGGTTGTTTATTTTGCTCAGTGCCAAACCTGTCCAAGTTATTATGTGGGAATGACCACAAGAGCCTTGAAAGTCAGAATTAGTGAACACATTTTGGCTATAAAGAAAAAAGACACAAATAATGCATTAGCAAGGCATTCTATCATTTGTAATGATTTTAAAAAGTTTACATTTGCTGTTCTAGATAGTGTAAATAGTGTAACATTTGGTGGTAATTTCAAACTTTTATTAGAATGTAAAGAGTCCTTTTGGCAAATATTTTAGGAGCTGACAAATTTCCAGGTCTCAATGAAACTATAAATATGAGATGTTTCCTGAAATGAATTCATAATTTTTATTGTGATATCACATATTCAAATGATATAGTTATATTAGTGTTATAAATATACTTGAGAAGTATTTATTTAGGATGTTTTAAGAGTTCATATGTACTATATATAGTTTTCAGTAATTTTTTATGGTATGTCTTTAAATTTTATTCATTGCCATCAATTATGTATGTAAATTAATTGTGATTGAATAGTACTTAAACAGGTGTATGGATGGTGAAGTTGTTTCTGAGGAAGTTCACAGAAGATTAAAGTGAATGAAAGCGCTAAAAACAACTTGTGGAGTCTCATAATTTGCTGCTGGGTTTAAGCTGACTTCGTTTTTCCAGAGTTACTTGGTTGCAGTGTCTTTCTGTTCTTTGACGTTAATAGAACTTGTTGGTGGGATAGATTTGTGTTCCAATGACTCCCCCATCTCTGGAATAGACTTCCTCTCCATGTCAGGCAATGTACCACAGTAGCCCCCTTTAAGAAAAACCTGGACGACTGGATGGGAAACAGAAAATATACCCCTGGGATCCCAACTGTGCCCCTGCTGGACAGGGAAACAGGTGCTGACTTTGTGGGAACATGGATGAAATTCTTGGCTAAGCTTATAAGGGCCTCTGGGCCAATAACCTAGTATCATCCTATGAACCTATGAACCCAGAGACTGATGAGGAGAACAACTCCAGCTGTAGGTGGTCCCACTCTCAAAGGAGAAAAATAAATAATCCTTATTAAAGTGAGGTAGGAAGTACTTAATGAACTTAATATGAGTATTTATAGTACACAATTTTATTGCACCCCAAGCATGAGGTAATGTCTGTTATATACCTCCAATGAGTTTGGTAGCCACACTGAAGCAGAGATTAGTGTAGTTACCAAGCACTTAAAAAGTTACAGCTGCTGTTTTTATCTTACTGTTTAGTAGCAAAACAAATGCAAGACTCATTTTGCTTACTGCTTCAACTGGTTCACAGAAAAACACAAATGCATTTTCTAGCAAAGACAGCTGTTGCATTTTGCTTTGATATGTGTCCAGTCTTCACATTAAAAGCAGCATCCTTGTCATTCTAATGACACAGGTACAATGGAAGAAACCGAAGGCAAACTATACACTTCAGGTGCTTCACTCTAATCTTTGGAGTGTGCATGTGCAGTATATCTTAACTCCAACAGTTTGAATAAACTGTATGCCACACTGTAATAAAAAGTACAAGTACATTTCACTACAAAATCCTGCATGTTGCATCCCACAAAGAAACGCCTTCAGACTTTTTATCAGCTCAGATATAAAATTGTTTCCTGGGAAAATATGAGCATAAAAGCACCACTGAACACTTTTGGCAGGATTTAGAAATGTGTAATATAACAAGCAGTTCAAATTAGAGCAGATAATTACAGCACACAGGGTGTGGGTGATTCAGTGACACAGACTACACAAGGTAAAAAATAAAGTTCTACAACTGCGAATGCAAATGATTGCATAATGATACAGAAAGGAAGAAACCGACTCATATGAGGCATTTAAGAGTGCAAACGATTACATCAAACATGGCAGAGAGATTCAGAAATGTATAATGTAAGCACAGTGTGCAGAGGCACAAACCTATTCTAAAGCACAGCAACAACAGAACATGAGTATGTGTGCAACAGAAGCAGCAGTTAATGTAGAACAGAATGCATTAGTGACTACTGTCAGAGCCAGTGCCCATGACATTTCACTGCACACTGCAGTATCCATATCACTGCTGATGGTACCATCAGCACCTTGCAAACCATCATCTCATGTTACAGGAAATAATGCACCACTACCAACTGCACATAAAGTACATATGTGACCTAGTCAAACTGGGCCACCCACATGCAGACCTGAGGGGGATGCATGGATGGCCAATCGCACTGGGCACAAAAATATGTATTCTGTTAACCATCACAGCTACAGGGACCTTCCAGTAACCCACAGGGGCACATCAAGGATAACAGCAGCATCAGCCTCATGTATCCTAGAGCAGTTAGTCAACATCATGTTACAGTATGTAAAGGAAAGTATCTGGTTCCCCGGAACTCCAGAGGAGACAACCACCACTGAGCTGCTATTTTACAGCACAGCCCATTTCTCTGAGGTAGTTCTCATGATTCATATATGTGGCACCCATCCAATTTATGTCATCTGATCATGTGATGGGGAATCACCAGTGGATCATATATATGGCAGGTGTACACACAGGTGTATTACATGGAGAAGTATACACACATACCATGCAAGCAGGGAGAGAGTCATATATAATGTCAAGACTGTTGTATGCTGCAAACCATTCTGTGGCAGTGACCCGCCCACTATGGTAGACACAACCTTGGCAATGTCCTCTGCACTGTCCTCTTCCATGGAGTATCATCAGTTAGCCTTTGCCACACCTGTTGCATAGACCTAGTATGGTTGCCCACAGCATCCATGTCCTGCACTAGTCTCTGCAACATCTTCTTCTGATACATCTTGCCCTTTGTATTTTTTCTAGACTGCACATGTCATCTATGCATGAGGCCTGTAGTAATATATCTGACTCCTTAGTGAATGTTTCCAGCTGTTGCCTCTCTCAGGGGCCACAGGCAAACCATGTGCACATGTAAATTACATGCCAGTCATTGTGGAGTAAGGTAGGCTATGGAAGTTATACATTTATGATCACTGACCCCCATGCCCTCCATTCCACAGCTGGTAGTTAAAGCACTTATGGTCACTGACTCCCATACCCTCCATTCCACAGCTGGTAGTTAAAAGACTCCATGGTACTACACCCACCCCCTTATTGCCTACTGGTCCACCTCTGCACATCCTATTGTCCTCCACCCCACCACCCATGATGATCTCCCCAAATTTTCTGGGCTTTTCTTTCCCCTTGTTTTCTCACACTATATCTTACTTTTCAGCTTTTTTGTCTCTATGCTTTAAACAAAGCCTATCTGGACAAGAATGCCCTGTAATAACAGTGGAGGGAATAAGTGACAAGCAGTGGCCTTGTGGTTTACCGGGCCCAAGGTACATCTTCATATCTTAAATAGATTTTTTTTCAGTCTTCTAATCTACACTTTTCCTCCATCCTTTTGACACACACTAACTGCTCACAATTACACTGCAAATACTATCTGAGAGTCATTAGTGCCCTAGAAGGTATGGGGTGCTGGATGCATGAGGTGCATTTCATAACTTTATTCCAACCTTTTGATCAAGTGATTACCTGAACAAAACTCACAACTAAGGAAAAATATCAGTCTTATTATTATTTGTCTTCTTTAAAGGAAGAAATTAGTTATATTCAAGCTTATTGTTCAAATCTGACAAAACAGTATATGTTCATCATAAACACTGGTGACAGTAGCTTTAGCTGTAATGCCAAGGATGTAACAGCAGCCAAACCTTTGGCTCCCTCCACACATGCACCCTGGGTGCGCTCAGGTCAAACACCTAAGGCAGAAGGCAGCAGCATGGGTGCTGAAAAACTTCAGTACTTTCCTGGCACCCTTGAGAGTACTCCCCTGGGCTTCTGAAGATCAACAATTGGCTTCTTTTCTCCATTGCTGGGCAGATAAATGCCCTTTGGAGAGTTCCTTCCACACATTTTATTTTTTGAAAAGAAAATTGTACCGGCTCTTTAAGAATACCAGTGTTTAGCTTATGTTTACTATTTTGATGGGACAGTCACATCACTGCTGTCTGGCAGTCTGTTTTTAGTTAGGTCTGTTTAGGTTTAATTGGGGCACTATTTTTGTGGCAAAAGTGTGGTGATTTTGTACTACTTTGTGGTTTTCATTGGGGCCGTAGTGCTTTTATGGGAGTGTAAATGAAAACACTTATTGAATTATCACTTGTGACATAGGCAAATTTACATTTATATAACAGTAATCAGACTGTATTAATAAGTTCACGTTTACAAACATTATACTTCACATATATTGCTATGTATCATATAACTTAAGCAACATTACATAAATTATTAAATTCCTGCCCCCATTTTTAAACAAGAAATATCTTTGTTAAACCATCACGTACTACATAGGTAATCATACATTTATGTAAATGAAAACAAACCACACCAACACAATCTTAGTTGCAAGCATTTTACATCACAAACCATAATGAAACACTCCCAGCTGCAAACATTATATATCAGTTATAACCTACCCAATCATTTTCAGTCAGACGTTACATAGCTCATTTAAGTTCTGCCTTCTTTTAAGCCTCATTCCTCCCCTGTATGTATTGTTCCCATAATTCCCATTTTTTCCTGTGTAGTTTGCTCCAGCCCTTTTCTAAAGATCTCAGCTCCAGTAGTTTTATCTTTGTTACTATATTCCCTGCATCTAGTATAGTTGGTTTAGATTTTGATTTCCATTGTCTAGTAATTGCTTTTTTTGGCAGCCACTATAGTTAAACAGAACAAGACCTTACCAAGTCTAGGTAATTCTGATTCTGTATCATAGCTCAGAAAAGTCATCTCCCTCATCACACCAATCCACCCACCCATCTCCCACAATGAATCTTTAAAGTCCACCAACTCACTGCATTCCCAGAAAATATGTTCCCAATTACCTCTTTCTTCCCTGTCAACATTTGCTGTTTACTTGAGGAAAGAAATTCTCTGGAGTCTACTTGGGGTATAAAAGTATTTGTGTAAACATTTCCAAGTAAAAATCCCAAATTTTCCAGATTTTGTTGCATATTTGGGAGACATCCATATATCCTCCCATTGTTTCTTTGTGAATTGCTTATTCAGTCTCTCTTCCCAATCTTTTCTAACATCCTCTGATTGATTTTTATAGTTAACATGCAATATTTTATATTTATTCTTTATATCTATAATTGCTGTCATCCCTATCAGCAGAATCTCCTTTCTCCACTCCCATGTTGGCTTAGTTCTTAGGATACTCTATGCTACATTATGGATATAATATTCTGCATGATTACTGTTATTCTCCTTAAAGGCCTGCATCCAACATTCCAGTCTCTCCTGGTTTCTTGAGCTTCCCCCCATTTCATCATCATCCCTTTCCACTTTGAATTATAGTTTTCTGCTTGAGCTATGTCTAGCAGCCTTAATTGTGTAGCTCTGAAAATACCCCTTCAATTCGGGTAATCCCAATCTGCACAGTTCTTCTGGAAGAATCATCTTATCCCAGTTGACTCTTGTCATCTTCCCCTCTCAGATAAAGTCCTTCATCTCCCCCTCTCAGATAAAGTCATTCAGCTCTTTATCAATTGCTATGCCTGACCTGTGTATAAGACTAAAGGGACTAAAAACATTTTAACTGCTTGTATCTTACTATCCATATCCATATAACAAAGCTTCCATTTTCTCAGTTTTTGTATTATCTTTTGTTTCCCACATATCCTTAGCTGCCACATCAGAATCATTTTAATCCATACTCCTAAATACTTAATTGTATCATGTCCCCATAAATATGGGTATGGCCGAACCAATTAATGTGTGGGTACCTAATTTACTGCTATTACCTTTGCTTTAGCTTCATTAATTTTGTATCCAGAAAAGATTTGAAACTGTCTGAAAATGTTTCACAACAATGTAATGTCTCCTTTTGGTTTTGTCAGGTATAAGATAATATCATCTACAAAGAGAGACATATTTTCTTGACTACCGTACCAATTATATCCTCGAATTTATGAGTCCCTTATTTTATTTGCCAGTGGTTCTAAATATTATGCAGATAACAAAGGGAAAGAGGACACCCCTGACTGGTTCCTCTGCACAAGCAGAAATGATCAGAGAGAATCCCACTCATTGTAATTTTTACCTCCAGTCCCTCATATATCCTCCTAATCAACCTAATAATTTTTTTCAAGGAATGCAAATGCTTCCATTGCCCTGCTCATAAAGGCCCAGCTTATTTTGTCAAATGCTCTCGCTGCATCAAGACCCACCAACAACAATGGCATTTTCTTGCATACTGCTTCCCTCTGGATCTTCAATATTTTGTTAATGTCATATGTTTTCCTCCCCGCCACAAAGCCACATTGATACATTTCAATCAATTTTGGCATTACTTTTGAAATTATAGACGCAAACACTTTATAATCCTGGTTTAGTATTGAAATAGGCCTGTATGAAGCTGGATCTGATGGTTCTTTACCCTCTTTAGGTATTACAGCTACCACTGCTTTCTTCCAGGATGTTGGTACTTCTCCTCCTCTTAAAATACTGTTAAACAAAACCTTCCAGATCTTTATCAGTGTTTTTCCCTCCTAGCTTCCAGACTTCCACAGGAATATCATCTATTCCTGGAGACTTTCCTGTAGATTAATTATAAATCACAATTTTATCTCATCTCCTCCTATTCTAACCATTAGTAATTGAGTCTCATCTACCTCTATTCTTGGCATATTTAATAGAATTTCCAAAATGTTTCTAGTACATCTACAGGATCTCTTGTTACCTTCCTTGTTATAGTCTCCCTAAGCTTGGTGACAGCCCTTTCTAGTTTCTGTTGCCTAGGTCATTGTGCTAAAAGTTGTTGTGCTCTAATGTTATTATCAAAAAGCAGCAATCTTTCTAAGTGCATATTATCAAGGTACTCCCTTATTTTCTGCTTAGCATTCTGCAGTTGATCCTCTTCTTGTTATGTGAGATTCCTCCTATTCTGCAATAGTTTAATATTTGTTAATCCCTCTAAATAATTTGTGTTACTTCTTAACCATAGCTCCCTTTTTTTAGATTCCACCCTATTTTTAAACTTCATCTTAATTGTACCCCACTCCCTAGCTATATTTTCAGGAGAAATTTCTATCCTCAAAATAGCTTGTGAATACTTTCCACTACCCATTCCTTAGATTCCTCTCTTTTCAACAGATAGGTGGGAAATTGCCACTGTCTCATTTTTTATTTAATTACCCAGTGTTTTTATTTTAATTATCGGCACGTGATCTGAAATAGTTACTGGATGCGTATCAAGACCTTCAATTAAATGCATATGTTCCTGCAAAATTTAAATTCTGTTTAACCTAGCCCAGTTTTTGTATCTTGGAGCATAACATGTAAATTCACTTCAAACTCCTATTACTGAATTCACATCTTCCATGCCAAATATTTTCATAAATTTCTTCAAAAATCTACCCTCCTTTGTTATACTTTCCCTTCTGACCCCTAGACACATCTTCACTGCTGCAAATCAAATTCCAGTCCTCATGTAACAGTAATATTTCTTCCTGAAAACTGATTATTTCACTCAGAATTTTCTTAAGCTCCATTATAAAAGGTTTAGGTGGAATATAAATACATGCCAGTATAATCCTTCTGCCTTGGCAGCACTACAAATCTGCCATTATTATCTTTTTTATCCTCGTCTATCACTATTGGAGTTCCTCTTGCAATTAATATAAGTAGACCTCTTTTCCTTTGTCCCAGGTATTCCGCTGAATAACCACCCTGAAAACCTTTCTATATCAAATTCACATGTTCAGTTCTTTCCAAATGTGCCTCATGTAACAAAGCTATTTGCTCTCTACATTTTAAATACAGTACACTACTCTTTCTTTTTTGTATTTATCTGCAAGAGCATTGACGTTTAAAGACATTACAGAATGCATCATTTTATTAAAATGTTATTCCCACCTTTTATGTATAAAACATTTTTTTGTTAAATGCCTGGTTCCAGCTTTTGTGTTACATGCATACACTGTTTGGCAGGTTGA
This sequence comes from Protopterus annectens, assembly GCF_019279795.1. NCBI lineage: Eukaryota > Metazoa > Chordata > Ceratodontiformes > Protopteridae > Protopterus > Protopterus annectens. Next base: position 147,519,243 of record NC_056739.1, read on the forward strand.
GCATTTATACAGCTATTTCTTGTCATATCCATTGACGCCTATATCACATGTTACAAAACATTTTGTTTTACTGAAAGCCCTCAAAAAAAAACTAATACCCCCAAAAACCTTTTAACTTAATACTAACAAACAAATCTATGTACATCTTCAAATATTGAGGTTTTGCCCTCGTAAATGGAACAGATGTCCTAAACTGTCAGCCACACTCATAAACTTGAGCTAACCTAAAAGAAAGGTTATCCATGCTAAAATGAATGGTGCATCCTGTGCTTCTACTAAGTGCTAACTGGTTTGTCTTATCTTTATAGCTCTCACAACTAGGAAAACCTCTAAATGCTTTCAGAGAACATTATCTCCTAGCCAGTTTCATTTTTCTTTTTCCCTGCCATTCACTCTCCACCAGACTGTAACCAATTTCTCTTTATCAGATTGTTTCCATGGAGACATGAGAATCAGACAGCCAATTTATCTTTTATCAGACTGTCTCCATGGAGACATGAGAACCAGACAGTCAATTTCTCTTTATCAGATTGCTTCCAAGGGGACATAAGGACCAGATATAGAATTGCTACTAGGCATGCATTCATTTGTTAGAAAAAGACTTCATAATATTTGTGATGAAAGGAGATACTGCCAGCGCAGCTAGCTGGCATTTTGTAAATAATTATATGTCATTGGTGAATATCGAAATAATTTATACAAAATGCTTTGTTACAAATGTATTAGAACTGTATAGGTTCATAGGTTCATAGGTTCATACTAGGCATTCTGCCCTAGGGCATTTATAAGCCTAGCCAGAGTGTGTTTGGCTTTCGCCACCCATTTTAAATTAATTTTGCTATGCTCTTTTTTGAGGTTAGTATACTGTGCCTCTGTCTAACAGTGACACAGAAGTGATACCCGGGGTAAACCTATAATCTCCCATCCACTCATCAAGATTCCTCTTGAAGAGAGTCAATGAGGGACTCTGCCTAACCTGGACTGTGATTTTATTCCAGAGTGAAGGGAGCCTCTGTGTTATGAATCTGTCCCTCCAGCATGTCCTATTTATTTCAGTGCTGAGGTTCAAGTCCCTCGAGTGCGTAGCTCAATGGGATTTGGATTTTCTGAGGTGCAGCATGTCCATTAATTCTGGGTTGGACATGGCTTTATACATCAGGCACAGATCGCCTCTGAACAGGCGGTATGCCACTGAGTAGAGCTGGAGTTTCTTTAACCGGGCAGCATATGGCATCTGTTTGAGCCCTTTGATCCTCTTGGTGAGGTACTTTTGGGGTCTTTCCAGTTGCTGCAGGTGTCTGGTAAGGTACATCCCAAAAGGGGCATTGTACTCAATTATGGGCCTGATGAGGGATGAGTAATGAGGCATGATGACCTCCCCTGATCTAGATGTGAATCTCTTCATGATTAGGTGGGCTATATAAAATGTTTTTCTAACGACTTTGGCCACATGGTTGTCAAATGAGAGATTGCTATCAACTTGGATCCCCAGGTCCCTAATTACTTCTTCTGTACTTAATGGATTACCACCTATGTGGTAATTTGTGGGCACTTTGTTTTTGACAAAGGGGACGACTATACACTTTTTGGCCTTTAGCTTGAGGCCATGGCTCTGGCACCAGTTGTCTGTTTCTATGTGGCCCTTTTGGAGGATGCTTGTGTCGGCTGGAGAGTCGATTATGGTGCCCAGTTTGCAGTCATCTGTGAACTTGGTCAGCCACAGTCCTTCCGTGTTGGCCTGTACCTCCGAGAAATATATACCGAACAAGAGAGGTCCCAGGACTGAGCCTTGTGGGATGCTACTTGTAACTGGTTTGGAGTCTGACATGGCTCCAGCAATTCTAACCATGTGTGTTCTGTCCTTGAGCCAGTTTCCAACCCATGTAGTGACATAGGGGTTTATATTTAAGCTGGTGAGCTTATCTATAATGCCCAAGTGGGGTATTGTATCAAAGGCTTTTGCGAGGACCAGGTAGGCTGTGTGGACCACCTTCCCCTCGACAATGGCCTTGGTGACTGTTTCAAAGAAATCGACCAGGTTTAAGAGGCAGGATCTGCCCTTAACAAAGCCAAACTGGGTAGGCTCCAGTGTCTGTAGGTCCCCAATATCTTTATTTATGAGGTCCATGATGATCCTTTCCATAGCTTTGCAGACCAAGCTAGTCAGGCTTATGGGGCGATAGTTTCCAGGATCCATTGAGGCACCACCTTTGTGGAGAGGGGCCACTGTTGCTGTATGCCACTCTTTGGGTACATATTCTGTAGTAAGGCTGAGATTGAACAGTAGTTTTATGTTTGGGTTTAGCTTTTCTTGGAGTTCATGTAGGATGCAGCCCGGGACACCGTCTGGTCCCATTGATGCTGTGTTTTTGCTTTGGAGAGGGCAGCTCTTATCTGAGCATCTGAGATGTCAGGGGGGCAGCACTCTGCTGGGATAGATATTTGCCCTTTTGGTGGGGAGGGGGGGAGAAGTTTGCGCTGAACCTGTCAGCTAGGATGTTGGCAATGTCTGTGGGTTTGATGTATTTTTTGTCATTTTGGAGTAATTCTGAGCATATCTGGGAATTCCCACCCAGGTTCCTAACATAACTAAAAAAAGCCTTGTGATTATCCTTAGTGTCCTGTGCAATTTTTCTCTTGAAGCTGGCCTTAGACGATTTTATGAGTGCCCGTAGTTTTTTGCTAATACTGATCAGAGATGCCTTCCCTTTTTGGGATTTTGCTCTATCATGTAGTAGATTCCTCCTTCTATTGTATAGTTTGTTTATGGCTGGGGTCCACCAGACAGGATGTCTGCCTTTGGAGGATTGGGTTTTGGTTTTATTTGGGATTGCATGATCCATGCATTCCTGAAGGTGTGCATACAATGCGTTTATAAAGGATTCTGTGGTCTGGGCCGTATTTTCCACAGGCTCGGGGGCTTTGAAGGATTCCACCTCGGTTTTGAGGAGTGTGAAATTTGCTTTAGAGAAGTTTTTCACTGTGGTTTTCTGGGTAGGGGATGGGGTCGGGATGTGAATATCCAGTGAGAGTAGTTTATGGTCTGATCTTACCAGTGAGGGATACACTTCTTGTCTGGAGCATATTGTCCCCATGTTGGTGATGATCAGGTCCAGTATGTTTTCCCCTCTTGTGGGAGTGGTAACAAGTTGTTCCATAGCATTTGAGTTTATAAATTCTAGGAACCTTTGGGCTAGGGTGTTGGAGCTAGAGTAATGCTCCCAGTCTATGTTTGGGTAGTTGAAGTCACCCAATATAATGGTGTTTGGAGAGACCTTCATATTTTCCAGTGTTCTCAGGAAAGCCGAGTGGGGTTCCTGGGTTTGGGAGGGTGGTCTGTAGCAGGCTATAAACTGGAAGGCAGTTTTACCCACTGTTAGTTGCACATGGATAGTCTCTGATGCTTCGTGCTGTGCCACCAACCTGGAGGTGTGGGTATCTTTGACGAATATTGATACTCCCCCTCCTTTTGTGGTTCAGTCCAAGTTTTGGGGCCGAAAAGCATGGTATGAGGTATAACCTGGTGGTGCTGGGGTGCTCTCGGGAGCCTTGAACCAGGTTTCTGTTACTGCAGAGATATCGATGTTCTCCATGCTAAGGAGAGTTTCGAGTGTGTGCATTTTGAGGTTTAGACTTCTGGCGTTGAGTAGCATTACTCTTAGTTTCTTATCCCTTGTGATACCTATGGAGGTGGGTTTGTCTTTTGAGCCTTGCCTAAAAAAGGCACTATGGGGGAAGCAAGAGCCTTTGCCAATATCCGAAAGCCCAGGGGTGACAGGTGCAAGCCGTCCCTAGCGAAGCATCATGGCTTGTCGAGCATGTCATCCAAGGCTGGCAGGCATTGGATCCCCTTTGAATGAAACCAATACTTCAGCCAATTGTTGAAATTGATCATCTTGTCTTCATATTGTGGCATCATTCTTGGTGAGGGTAAGATGCTACTCAAGGTCAGGGTCATACCGGCCTGGGCTACATGCTCAGAGAGCTCCTCTATGTCTCTTTTCATGTAGTCCAGGGAGGTACGTCTCAGGACATTCACACCAGCATGGACAATGACCGAGTCATATTTGTACTTGCCTTGGAGTGACCTGAGTGCTTGTGTTATGTGGCGGATCCTAGCGCCTGACAGGCAGCTCATCGTGACCTTTTCCTTGTTCAGCCTGGTGAGTGGGACGTCAGTGTGCCTGACAATAGAGTCACCTATTACAAGTGTATCAGGTGGGTTGTTTAGCCTTAAGGACTGTGACTGTTCGGCACACTGGCTTTGTGAGCTATGTGTTGCATGTGTTTTGTTTTGGGGTAGCGGTTGTTTGGGTGTCTGCTTTGGAGGTCTCTGCTGCTTAGGCAGATTTTATTTAGAGCCTCCAGTATGTTTTGTGTGTTTATGTGTTTGGTTTGCTGTCGTGGTAGGTCTATGTGAGACTGGAATTGTAGTGAGTGTAGTTTCCTTCTCCTCCTGACTGGTTACGCTAGTACTGAGTTGAAAGAGCTTAGCCTCCAGTTTGGCTATATGGCTGCATCTCTCACATATGTTGGAATTTGTTGGGAGGAGGAGAGGGTTGCCTGTGTGCATGAGGCAGTTGTAACATTGCCTCAAGATTCCCAGATTCACCATCTGGACTGGAGAGGAGATTGACAACTGACCTTTGGACATGCTAGAATAGTATTGGGAATTCCTTTATAATTGAAAAAAGGGCCAATGGGGAACAAGGTACTTAAGGGGAGTTTGTGAGGGTGTAGTGCTTTTAATTTTTAGTGCTGAAATATAATTGCTTTTGCTTTAGTGCCAGGTAACTTAAATGCAATCATGCACCTTGACAGGAAACAAAACAGTAACTTTCTTTCAAGTGAAACAAGGAAATAAGTACAGTAAGCAATGCAGATATCACTAGGGATCCACAGAAGCTGAAAAGCTTAGGTGGAATTAGCGTTTCAGGAATAACAAGCAAACAAACAACAAGCATATAAACAAAGCTAGATTCAGCAGGCCTGGATCTAGTCTATGCTACAGCAAACAAGGTGTACCAATTTCAGTAAGAAACAGTTCAAATATGCAGGCACTATAAGCCTTTAACCAGAAATTCCCCTTCAGAAGGGCAGAGTCCAGCCTCTCCTCCCAAAAGAATGCAGACCACGAACCTTCTTAATGTAAAATAACTGGCCTGAAGCCCAAGTGCTTAAACTAGAACTAATACACTTTTAGAATAACAGACACTGAGCTCTCAATCAGCAGTTCCCAACTTAGAAGGATGTAAACTACCTGTCCTGCCACCACAGTGCAGGCCACAAACCTTCCTAATGTAAAACAACTGGTCTGAAGCCCAAGTGCTTAATCCAAAAGACTTAGAATGATAGCTACACTTTAATCAAGTTACTAACAAGCAGTAATAAATACAATTGAATACTTTAAAGAATGCCTGGATTAGTGCTCAAGTTATACAAACAAAGCTAGATTCAGCAGGCCTAGTCTAGTCTATGCTACAGCAAACAAGGTGTACCAATTTCAGTAAGAAGCAGTTCAAATATGCAGGCACTATAAGCCTTTAACCAGAAATTCCCAGCTCAGAAGGGCAGAGTCCAGCCTCTCCCACAAGAGTGCAAACACACTATCTTAATGTAAAATAACTGGCCTGAAGGGTCCCAAGTGTTTAAACCAGAATTAATACACTTTTAATAACAGACACTGAGCCCTCAATCAGCAGTTCCCAACTTAGAAGGATGTAAGCTACCTGTTCTGCCACTACAGTGACCACAAACCTTCTTAATGTAAAACAACTGGTTTGAAGCCCAAGTGCTTAAACTAAAAGGCTTAGAATGAGTTACACCAAGCAGTAATAAATACAATTGAGTACTATTAAGATGACGCAAAAGCAAAATAAAGTAGGAAGAAACACAAATACAGTAAAAGCAGATACAATTTTTTTTTTTTTAGTGAGTATATATAAGATGGGCCCAGGAGTTACAGGACAGAAACAAGTACAAATGCAGGCCTTCAAATCAGAAAGTTGAGAGATATGGAAGACCGCCCAAATGGCCAATAACTACAAATTCTGGGCCAGAACCACTCCTTATGTGGTAGACAGGTTACCTAATGCTTACCACTCCCACTGATAAGCTAGAAGGCTTCCCTCCAACACAGAAAGGTTTGGGGGGCTCAGAAGTTTACAAACAGTCCTGGATACAGCAAATCTATATCTGGAACACTAATTACAGGAAAGGTAGGAAACAGGCTTACAATTTATTTTTTCAGAAAAGTAGCAAAAACAGTAGTAAAAACAATTCACATGCAGTGCAAGCTGGCACACTTGAGTATGTAGCAATATTAGTCCACACACAGTTTGAAAAAAATGTAATTAAATTAAAAAGGACTAAAAGCAAGTGCAGAAAGGGTTTATTAGGCAGAATGTGGTAAAGAGATGGGACTGGGGGAGTGTCCTAGATCAATTCTACAGTGGGGTGGGCACTGCAAAAGCCACCAAATTTAAACTACAACCAAGAACAGGGGGGGAACAGTTTCAACAGAGATGTGAGGAATCACAGTGCAAATTTATAAAACCAGAAAAATATATACTGATCTCTGTATATTTGCAGAACAGTAAGACAACAGATATCTAAGCAACAATTTAGCTCTATAATACGGAATAATACAGAAAAATATACTCAGGTCTATATATTTGCAGATAGTCTTGTAAGGCTCTCTCTCAGTGCACAGGTTCCAATTTAAAATGTCATGTGTATATCAAACTGCTTGTACATATGCATGTGTTGAAAAAAGAAGTTATATCTAACCGTAATGTTCCACCTGTCCTGTAGAGCTTCATTTATTCATTACTGTCAGGACTTCGGTTCTGTCCTCGGAACCGACACGGCTGTTACCAAGCTCGCACCAGCCAAACACTCTCAGCTAAGTCCTACCCACAATGCCCCACTCATAATATCTTCAGATCAAGTTTGCCTGCCCTTATACTATAATGAGGTTAATAATAATAACAGAAGGAGGCTCTCTCTGAGCAGATACCCTAAGCAATAAGGTAATCCAAAGTCCACCAGGAGTCTAGTTGGGAAAAGGAGGGTGGGAAGTAATGAATGAATGAAGATCTACAACACAGATGGAATGTTATGGTAAGACATAACTTCTTTATTTGATGTTGTAAATTTTCATTCATTCCTTACTGTTAGGACCGAGTCCCCAGCTACTTCTAGTCTTGGGTGGCCCTAAGGAAGGATATTCCTGAGCACCATAGAACCAAAGGATGCTCTTCTCCTGGAGGCCAAATCCAATTTGTAATGAGTAATAAAGGTATGTGGACTTGCCCACATGGCTGCTGCACAGATATCATCCATAGAGGCTCTTGAATGAAAAGACACTGAGGTTGCTATTGATCTAGTTGAATGAGCCTTTATTTCAGAAGGCAAGGACATTTTGTTTTGTTGGTAGATGAAACTAATGGCGTTTCTGAGCCAAGAAGATACGGTCATTTTGGAAACAGGCTTACCCAGCCTGTGTCCAGCAAATGCTACAAACAATTGATTCATCTTACTCAGAGATTTTGTTCTGTCCAAGTAAAAATGAAGTTACCTAAGAACATCAAGGGTATGAGGAAGGTACTCTCCTTTATTTGAATGATGGGGAAAGAAAATGGGTAGGTCAATAGGCTGGTTGATGGAAAAACCAGAAATAATCTTGGGCAAAAAGGAGGGATTAGTACGGAGAGAAACTCTATCCTTGTGGAACATCGAGTATGGTCTCTTGATATTCAAGGCCTGCAACTCAGAAACTCTTCTCGCTAAGGTAAGGGCTACTAGAAGCAGGGTTTTCCAGGACAAAAATTTCAAATCTCATGAATCAGAAGGCTCAAAAGGTGGACTTGTTAATGACTGAAGCACCAACATCAAGTCCCAAGGTTCTGTAGGGGGCTTGACAGGAGGTTTAATATGTAATACTCCATTCATGAAGGTTTTGCACAGTTGGTGGTGACATAACTGATGATTTGTCAATTTATTATGAAAATTTCTGATAGCTGTTAGATGCACTGTAACTGTCGATGCTGAAGCTCCAGCATGTAACAGGGTAGTGAGATATCCTAGGATTGTTTGAATAGGCATAGAGAAAGAATCCATATTTTGTCCTTTGGCCCACACAGAAAACCTTGCCCACTTACTGAAATAAATTTTTCTAGTGGAAGGTTTGTGCGAAGCCAGAAGGATCTCTCAAACAAGGGATGAAATATCAGGTAGCCTGGCCATCATCGGAAGTGGAGAAACCAAGCTGTGAGCTTGAGGCTGTGGAGATTGGGGTGAATCAATCCCTGAGGGTGAGTCAGAAGTCCTTGAGATTGATCGAGGATCCATGGCCTGTGGATCAGGTGAGGCCATAGGAAAGGGAAACAGACCTGACGGGGCCAATAAGAGGCAATGAGGATCACTTTGCTTCTCAACCTTTGAGCTTTCTGTAGAAATTTTGGGATGAGGGGAAAGGCATACAGTAGACCTGGGGGCCAATTGTGCATCAGAGCATCCCTTGGTGACTCCCCCTGAGGGGGTCTCAGGGCAAAGTAGTTTCTGCATTTGTTGTTTAGGGGTGAAGCAAATAGGTCGCAGCAAGGCCTGCCCCAGTGATGGAAGATTTGAGCTGCTATAATTGGGTTGAGGGTCCACTCGTGAGGTATTAAAATGTTCCTGCTCAGATTGTCCGCAATGAGATTGGAGCTCCCAGGAATGTCCATTGCTATGAGAAAGCAGTTGGAAGCCATCGACCAATGCCACATTCTCATGGTTTCCCGACACAGGGGGTAAGATCTGGCTCTACCTTGTTTGTTGATATATCAGACAACTGACATGTTGTCTGATTGAATTACAGTGGTCCCGGAATGAAGGGATGTGTGGAATGATAGCAATGCTAAGAGAACTGCCCTCAATTCCAGGACATTTATGTGCAAATTGACCTCTATGCGGGGCCAAGTGCATTAGACCATCCTTCCCTGGAAATGCCTCCCCACCCTAACAGGGAAGCGTCCATGGTCACCATGGCCCTGGGCTGGGGGAAACAGAGCAGTTGATACCAAAGATTTGCTTCTGGCTTCATCCACCATAGCATTTCTTTCTTGCAAAGGTTTGTAAGATGTATCATGTGGTCAAATGGGTGGGGTAAGATCGACCATTGTGATGAAATTTGCCACTGTAATAGTCCCATGTGCAACCTCGCCAGGGGTACTAGGGTAATCATTGCTGCCATAGAGCATAGTAGTTGTAGTACAAGGTGTGCTGGTACAAATCTCTGTGGGAGGAGGTCTTCAGTCTGGTTTCTTATTTTTGAAAGCCTGTGAGATGGAAGGGAAGTCTGGCAGGATGTTGTGTCGAAGATCACGCCAATGAATTCCAGGGTTCTTGTTGGAGACATGTTTGATTTCGCCATATTGATCATGATACCTAGGCGAAGAGCAAGGCCTTGAGCATAAGACAGACTGAGCATGAGAAGGTTCCTGGTCGTGGCGGTGAGGAGCCAATCATTTAGATATGGAAACACCTGGAATCCTTGTATTTGGAGTTGAGCTACTACAACTGCCATACATTTGGTAAACGCTCTGAGGGCTATCGAGAGACCAAAGGGCAGTACCCTGAACTGGTAGTGATTGGCTCCCAGCCCGAAGTGAAGAAATCTCTGGGAGCATTTGTCCATCTTTATGTGGTAATATGTATCCTGAAGGCCTATAGAGCACATCCAGTTGTCCTTCCCCAAAAAGGGGCGAATGGACTGCACCATGACCATCTGAAATTTTTGAGATTTGATGAATATGTTTAGTATGCTGAGATCCAGTATTGGTCTCCTGTCCCCTGTCTTTTTTGGCACTAAAAAGAACCTCAAGTAAAACCCAGATCCTATTTGGTTTGATGGGGACTGGTTGAATGACTCTTTTTCTTAGCACCGTTTCGATTTCCAAGGTTGCAGCATCCCTCTTATGGGGTGGAACATTGGGGATTCATTTGACGGGTCTGGGAGTGAGATCGAATGGGCTATAATAGCTTCTGGATATTATTCTCTGCACCCATGAATCCATTGTTATGAGTTGCCAGGCTTGTTGGTGCAGAGAAAAATCATACCCCGACTGCTTCCAAAGGAAAGCAATTGGGCTGATGCTCAGGAGCACTGGAAGGGTCTGCCAGAGTATGAGTCTCAGATGCCCTGGTTGCGTGGACCTCCTCTGCCCCAAAAGGGACATCTTCCAGATGAGTTGCCTATCTAACCCAGGTGGAATGCTCATCACGAATGTCATAAAAAATCCCTGGGACTTCTTAAACCATAGTTTTCCTCCCCTCTGATTCCTAGAGTAGGATCTCTGGGAGGTGGAAGAACATATGCCCAAGGCAGACAAGGTCTTTCCATCTTTCTCATTGAGTGATAATGTGCCTTTTACTTTTGGGCCAAAGAGGAAAGATTCGTCAAAAGGCGCATTGACAAAGGAAGATTTGAAAGGGTCTGCAAAGTTACACAAACGCATTCAAGCATGCCATCTCATGACGATGCCTGATGCAGCTGCTTGACCTGCTCCCTCAGTGGAGTGAGAAATCAAGCTCATCGATGAGTTTAAGATGGATTCTAGGGTAGCTAGCTGTGAGGTAACAGTATCACGTACCTGCTCAGGCAGTACCCCGCCAAAGAGGCAGACATTTCTGAAATTAGGTCTCTTTGGAGGCAAGTAAAGTGAGTCAGGTAATTCAGTGACCAAATGGCAAAAGTCGCTGAAGCAAAGGTCCACTTCCCCAGTCTGTCCATAACCCGAGACTCCCTGGTCGGGGAATGAACAGTAGAACTATCTTCTGCCAGTTCCCTCTTAGTGGCTGTCGCCACGACCATGGAATTTACTTCCAGCTGCTTGGACCAGTTGGGTTGGTCTTCAGGTGTAGACAAAATTTTATCAGGCCTCTGGGGCTTCTATGTTGTCCGGGGCCTTCCAGGCATGCTGCATGATAAGCCTAATGAGCTCATCTGCAGGTGGGGTCACTCAGGAAGTAGATGGTTGGGCACAGAAAGCCTGCAAGAGCACCGATTCCTCCGAAGAAGGGTTGGAGGATTTCCAATCTCCCCAGTGTTTGAGGATCTCAAGAATGCCTCCAAATGAGATGTCTTCCAGTGGGATCTTCTAAGGAGGACTTCAGAGAAAGGGTTCCCTTTGAGGGGAGGTCTTGCAGCTCCAGTGCCCGAGATCCCAGAGTAGGGGGTTGGGACAGCTGCACACTAGATGGGGGTTCTGGTTCCAATGCCAATGGTACCAACTGAGAGCCTGTAGAAGCGAGGACCCTATCCATCACTTGGAAAGCAGGCCCACCAGAAGAGGGATGGGAGCCCAGAACCGAGAAGTACAACCTCAAAACCAGGGTCACACCCCACCTTGACTGGCCCACCTTTGGGTGATGAGCTCCAAGAGGAGAGGTAGCTGCCAGAGCTGGAACTGTAAATGGTGCCATAGGAAAAAATCAGTGCTGAACTAGGAGTCATGATGCCAAAAGCCCAATCACTGCTTCAAGGGTGTGGCAGTTCTGAAGGAGCCATGACACCAAGAGTAATCAAAGCCTACAGGGAAGCCTTCACTGTTGGCGCAGAGACAGAGGGCACCAGGATGGACATAGGTACCAAAATTTCCGAAACCTGGGAAGAGGTTGGAGAAGGATAAACAGGTGAATATGCTGGGAAAGCTTCCATTCCAAGAGGGAGGGAAGACGTAGTTGGAGTAGGTAAGCCTCTAGCTGTCAAAAGCTGGTCCACAACTCTCACTACATCCTGTTCCCAGACACTCCTGGTTGATCTGATGGATGCTGCCAATGGAGATTCAGGTCTTTCAATAAAAGGGCTAAATTGCTGCCCCAAAAAAGGGTCATAAGATTGTGAATACCTTGTTCTAGCTTGGTGCTCAATCTTTGGGACTGCAGATGTCATCATAGGTGGAGCCGAGTAAGACATTGGTATCGTGGCCGGGGATGGCACCAATGCTGGTATGGGAGTAGTAGCCTGTGATAAGATCAAGGTTGGCACATTGGGAGAAGGTAGAGACCTGAGTGCTGAAGCAGTCTGCGCTGATGGCGCCGAGGTAGTCTGGTGTCGACTCGGTTCCGAAGAGGACAGAGATGTTGGTATCGAGTGACTCCATTTTTCTTTATGTTATTCTTTATGTTTCTTAAGATCCCCTAGGATTAGGAGGTGGTGGGACCTCTGTCCCAGAAAGGGCCTCCAGGAAGGGTGTTTTCAAATACCCTTCAAGATAAGTTTGTTCTTGCATTCAGCTAACGAACGGTTGCTGAAGCCAGAGCAGATATCACAAGACACATTAATATGGTCAATGCCCAAACAATAAACACATCGAGCATGACTGCCTGAGTTGGGCATCTTACTCTGGCACTTATCACTCTGCTTAAAACCCAATTTAGTTTTATCAGACATCATGAAAAACACACAAAAAACTAAATTACCAAAATCACCACTTAAAAAAAACAACAGTAGAGTTATAGTAAGCAGAAGAGGTTTTTTTTTTTTTTTTTTTTTTTTTTACAAACAGAAAGAAAAAGTACCAAAAATGGTACTAAGAAATACCACAAGTGGTAAAGGAAAGGGTCTACCAAAGGTAGGAGAGAGGGACAGTACCAACGATGGTATGAAAGAAACTACTGAAGGTAGAGGGTAGGTTTTTGGTAAGAAAGTAAAAGGTATTAAAGACAAGGAGAAAGGCTTAAGAGAAAAAATTATTAAAAGGTAATTATGCAGATAAACCACAAAAAACACTACACTTAGCTTGAGAGAAAGGCTTGGCACATCTGACGAGGAATGTGGCAAACAAGATCTGAAGAGACTATGAGAGGGACATTGTGGGTAGGACTTAGCTGAGAGTTTTTGGCTGGCATGAGCTTGGTAACAGCTGTGTCAGTTCCAAGGACAGAACCATAAGTCCTAACAGTAAGGAATGAATAAAGATTTACAACATCAGATGGTTATTTGCAGTGTGCTTTTAGAAATGTATTCACAGTGTGCTCTACTGGAAAAGAACAGAAATGTGCATGCACTATTGTAACTGTTAAATGTATATATTTTAACAGTGGAAACTGGAATAGAGAAGGTTAACTTCAGAAAAATAACTGAAGTTAAATGACTTTATGGTTAGGCCATAAAAGATGGTATCTTTCAGTTTTCAATACAGAAAGAGACACAATGTGTGTATTAGGAAACTTTCTGTATTGCCTTTAGGGTGAAATAATTACTAGTCTTGAAAGTGTGAAGAAATGCAATTGTTTTATGACTTCCAGCATCTGCCAAAGACCTGAGGAGAAGCCCTTGTCTGTGTATTTTTACAGCTAGATGCTAAAGACTGCCAGCTTCATCAGTGGTTGTTTGGCCTGGGAACTAGCAGTCAGCTGACAAGAAATGATATAATTCTGCAAGTTATCCCAGCAGTAATATTTGAGATATTAATTTGAGAAGTCTCTTAGTGAGGCAGAGCATTCTGTATTCTGTCTTGGACCTGACAACTACTAGAAGATCCATTCATCACATCTGCCTTGCTGTATTATTAAGTTCTTAGATTATAGCAATTCTATTAGATTCAGTCAGGAATATAGTGAAGCTTATTTTAGATGTTTTTCTTATTTATTTGAGAGTGTCCGGAAATGTTGTTTTAAATATTTCCTGTGATTTTGAACTCTGATGTCACTGTGACATGTATCTAGTGTTGTCTTGTTCTTTTATTTATTATTAAATATATTTAAACCTTTCATTGTGGGTGTTCTGTGTAGAAATATTTGTTTTGAGAATACTTACATATTTATTTGGTGACATTGTGTGGGCCACTCCTGATAGCCTTGTTCTTGATCAAACTACCATTTGTGTTAATATTAATATTACACAGTAAGATTGGATACCCTTTGTTAAGGGCCTTAAGTTAGCTGGAAGGAGTGGCTGGTGGCAGTAAAAACTACTTTATAGTCTGGGAAGAAGGGAGCATAGCTAGTAAACCTGTGCCAGCCTTTCCCAGGTGTGTGTGTGTGTGTGTGTGTGTGTGTGTGTGTGTGTGTGTGTGTGTGTGTGTGTGTGTGTGTGTGTGTGTGTGTGTGTGTGTGTGTGTGTGTGTGTGTGTGTGTGTGTGTGTGTGTGTGTAAATCAAACTTCTAAGACTGTGTGTGTCAGCTACTTGGGCAGGGACACAAAGCACTGGTTGGACAGAGAGGGTGCTGGAGGTCTTGAATTGGTCACTCGGCTGAGGTCTCAACTCTATAGCTGTGTCAATGGGGAGTCTTATTGGGGGGTCTGGAGAAAGAGGGAGAAACCAGCACAGGACTGACTGTGGTCTCTGTGTGCTCTTAAGGGAAACTGCACTTGATGCAGTGATGCATCTGGAAATACTGTGTGTACCTGTCATCCTCCCAGTGAACACCCCCCACTGATGTCAGTGGTGAAGATTGAGGCTCCATGATTACTGGTCCAGTGGTCAGGCATCACAATATTCAATATTCTTTTCATTTACTTACTTTCTCTTAAAAAAATGTTACTAAATCAATCTAAGGTCCTTAATCCAGTCATTCCCCCATCCTAGAATGAGAAAAAGCATATTAATTTTTCTGCTGTCATGCTCTTTTAACCAGGCTTTTTTTTTTACATTGCAGTGCCTACATTTCTTAAAACTGAAAAAGAAGAAAGAAAGAAGGGAGAAAGAAAAGAAAAAGGGAACCACAGCACCTGTTTACAATCTCCATTACATTTAAAAATAATAGAAAATACTTTACTTTATAGCATGCAAAGAAAACCATATACCACCAAAATAGTACTATTAAGAAAAAAAATCTTTACTTACATTTAACTTTCTCCCCTCTCTTCCCCTCCTCAAAGCATTTTTCCAAACATTAACAGCAAGAAGTAGGGCATATGCTTTAGAGTTCTCCACAGGTCTAACAAATTCTGAAAAAGTCCAATATTTCCATCATTTTTCACAAATATAATTATTGCATTGTAAAACCACATTCATTTACTGGTTTTATTACTGTTCATCTCCATCTCCCAAATTCTGCCTCTGCTTCATTTCCAACATACACTCAATTCTTCTAGTCAACTCTCATGCTCTCTTCTCTCTAACGTTTTTCTTTGAAGCATTGGATAAGGTTTCACAGATACAGTCTCTCTGTGGTCTTTATTACCAAAGGAACAAGAAGCAGAATTTCCTTTTGTTTCACAGCTCACTTTTTGTTGGACAAACTTTTATATTTCCTCCTTAGCATGTACTTCATCAAAATTGATTGTGTCCCTCCAGGGAAGAATACCTTGAAGACAGCTGGGTACAGCAGTTGGAATCTCACACCTGCATCTCAACATTACCTGAATAGTGGAATAAATGTACTCCTCTTCTGCCTGGTGTACAATGAATAATCATTCTCCACAAACAGTCTGCTTCTTCCACTATTAGTACTTTGTCCTTCCAGTTCTGTCAGAATCAACTTCATCTGTTGGTGGAATTGCATCTTTACTATTAAAAGTCAAGGTTGCTTTCTCATAGCCAGGTTTGGTGCATACAAACAATGTGTCCTTTAAACTAAAAACTCTTGCTGTGGAATACCAGTCCAGTTGCTTATTTATGCTTTCATAAAATTAATACAGTCTGTTCCTTCCAGCATCTCTGGTATAGCTGAAAAACAGAAGTTATGTACTCACCATAATGTTCCATCTGAGTAGATGCACTTCATTTGTCTTCAACCTGTGGGTTACGGATCCACATCAGATCTGACATGGCCACATATCCAGCATCTGATCTGAGCTCCAAGCTCCTCCCCTTACCCATAATGCCCACTGTCTCCTTCCTCCCTTCAGATAGAGGTTGCTGCCCAACACATAACACACACCTGACCCAACAAGACTTTACCACTCTTTATATATATATATATATATATATATATATATATATATATATATAGCCAGGACAACAGTGACAAGATCTGGGGAAGGAGGGGGGGATGGTTAAAGACAAATGAAGTGCAACTACTCAGATGGAACATTATGGTGAGTGCATAACTTCTTTATCTGAAGTAGTTGACTTCATTTGATCTTCAACCTGTGGGAGAGAGTCCCCAGCTACTATACACCTGGGAGGCCCTCATTGAAGGATATTCCGGAGTATGACGGAGCCAAAAGATGTCCTGTTCCTGGATATGATGTCCAATTTATAATGAGAAATGAAGGTATAAGATGAGGACCAAGTAGCTGCAGAACAGATATCATCCACTGACACTCTGGACCAAAAATCTGCTGAAGTAGCCATAGATCTGGTAGACTGTGCTTTTACCTAACCTGATGGGGAAATCCCCTGACACAGTACGCCCAAATAATGCGTTGGGAAATCCAGCATGCAAAAGTAACCTTGGAGATTGATTTCCCTAAAATGGGTTTTGAGTAAGAAACAAACAGCTGGTCAGATTTACAAAAAAACCTTTGTCCTGTGCAAGTAGAACCATAACTGTCTATGCACATCCAGCAAATGTAATTTATATTCTCCCTTATTTTGAAAATTTTGAAAAAAGACTGTAAGATTGATTGTTTGATTAATATTGCTTTCTGACACTACCTTGGGAAGAAAAGATGGGTTAGTACACAAAGACATGCTATCTTTATGAAAAATCATATAAGAAACCTTGATCGATAGTGCTTGAAGTTCTGTCACTCTCCTATCAGAAGTAATGGCAACTAAAAAGGCAGTCTTCCAAGACAGATACTGCAAATCTACCAAAGCCACAGGTTCAAAAGGGGGTGAGACAAAAAAGTCTGAAGCACTAATATAAGGTCCCATGGAGGCATAGGATCCTTCACCAAGGGTCTCAGAAGAAAGGTACCCTTAAGGAAGGTCTTGAAAAATTTAGAAGAGGCCAACAAAGTCATGTTTTCCCCCACATGAAAACTGGAAATTGCAGCCAGCTGGACATTAACAGTTGAGGAACTGGCACCTTGCTGGAAAATCCCCGCCAAGAATACCAATACCACAGACACTGGAGCAGTAAAGGGATCCAATGCACGCTGTGAGGCCCATATGGAAAAATATTTCCACTTGCTATGGTATACCCTTCTAGTGGAAGACTTGTGAGCTGCCACCAAAATGGTTTTAATGGGAGAAGATAAACCAGGAGTCCTAATAATCATGGGAACTGGAGCAGCCAAGCTGTGAGCTTCAGACTATCCAGGTTTCAGTGAGGAATCCCTGAGGGATGAGAAATGAAATCCTGAACTGGATCCAACGTCCATGGGTGAACTACTAGATGAGACCATAGAGAGGGATTTGACGCCCATGCACTGGCCCAGCAAACAAGAAGCCTCAGTTCTCACCACTAACACCAGTATGGGGTGTCCACATAGAGGAGGATAACAAATACACACAGTAAAGTACAATTTCCCTTAAGAGCACACAGAGATCACAGTCAATCTTGGACTGGTTTCTCCCTTTCTCTCTAGATCCCCAATAAGAGTCCCCACTGGCACAGATATAAGGTCCAGATCTCAGACTAGTGGGAAAGCTAAAACCTCCAGCATCCTCTCTGTCCAATCAGTGCTTCGTGTCCCTGCCCAAGTAGCTGACACACACACACTTTGAGATATGACTGATATACAAACACATAGCCACTCCTGGGAAAGGCTGGCACAGATTCTCTAGCTGTGCCTCCTTTCTGCCAGGCTATACAGTAGTACCAGTTGCCACCACCCACTAATATCAGCTATTAAAAAAGCCCTTAATAAAAGGTGTCCAATTATTACTGTGCAATATTATTATCCAAATGGTAAGTGTGACTGAACAGCAAAGTTTATTGAAGTGACTTGGACAGTATCATTATATACATGCAATGTACTCTAGAGCTTAAATTATCTGTACACAAAACAGCCACAGTTGAAAGGTTTAAAATATTTAATAATATTTAATAAAAACACAAGACAATACTTCTTACTACACAGTGCTAGTCAAGAGTTCAGAGATCATAGAGAAATACTTAAAATAATACATTAGAAAATTTCTGACATCAATACAGAAAAAAGACTAATCTAATCTTCCTATTTCCTAGCTATACCTAAGAGAAAACACAGTTCTAAAATAAACTTACTCATTGAGTATAGGCAGTACTGGTGAATTGGATGTTCTCCAGACAAATGCTCAAATGCCCTCCTTATTTTTGCCCTTAAATTGATAACACAGCACCACTGATTCAGTTCAGATTACATCATTTCTTTCTGGTTCCCAAGCTAACAGAACTCAAAAGTTAATAGCCCTTTTGATCTTGCACCTGGTCAGGAAGCCGGAGCAATAAAATAAATTATACTTGTAAATTCTAGCCATTAACTCTGGTCTCAAAACAATAGTCAGAATGCATTCCTCTAGACATCTTGGCTCCAAGTTTTAGATCAAAGAATTTCACAATGCTTGACTTATCAGCTTTCTTACAGCAGAGTGCACTGTTGTTACATTTTTTCAGTTCATCATCCAATACAGTCTTTTCACATTTAAAAGAACAAGCCTGTGACTTACATTAATATTTAAAAATGACAGAATTATCTACAAAATTCTAGCTAGCTAGGCTGGCAGCCTTCATCTATCTTCACAAGGGAAGCCAGACTTGGCGAGGCCAGAATGGGTCAATGAGAATCACAAAGCTCCCCAGCCTGCAAACTTTCTGAAGAAACTTGATATCAAGGGCAGAGGAGGATAGGCATAAAGAAGATCAGGAGGCCAGGAATGAATCAGAGTGTCTCTGGGAGCTTCCCCCTGAGGGGGGTTTAGAGCAAAGAACGCACTGCATTTAGCATTAGAAGGAGATGTGAATAGATCACAGCAAGGATGACCCCACTTTAGAAAGATCTGCTCTGCCACGGAAGGATTCAGAGACCACTCATAAGGCATCAAGATAGATATGCTGAGCCTGTCCACTAGAATGTTGGACTATCCCAGAATATGTGTTGCCATCAGAAAACAGCCAGTGGAGATCATCCATTCACACACCCTCATGGCTTCACACCAAAGGGGGTAAGATCTGGTTCCCCATTTGTTGTACCAGACCACCAACATGATGTCTGTCTGGATAGCAACCATCTCTAGAGGAAGATGGGCATGAAGAGCCTGCAACACAAGATGCACTGCCCTCATCTCCAGGACGTTGATAGGCAAACTGGTCTTGGAAGTGGACCACATGCCTTGAACTGCCCTTCCCGGGCAGTGCCCCCCCCACCCTAGCTGGGAGGCATCAGTGGTCACTGTGGTCTTGGGAAATGACAGGAGAAAGGGATGTCCCCTGACTAGATCTGGGGAATGAATCCACCACCAAAGAGTATCCCTGCACACTCGAGAGATTCAAACAGGATGAGACAATGGCAGCTCTAATAAGGACCATTGAATGGCAAGGGTCCACTGAAGAATCCACATGTGAATATCAATTATATTAGTTAATTGATGTAATTGGATAATGAAATAATTTAGATTTAGTATAAAATGAGATGGTTTGGTATATCATTTATTCCCTTTGAAGGCTTGTAGCTGAGGTACCAGGAAGCACCAATAAACTGTGGGAACCCCCATTTGGACTCTTGTATGGATGGTGTTCTGGCACAGCTTTATCTCAGCCTTGTGTATTTTACATATTGTTGGATTCATTTTGAGTTTTTTACAATGATTGGCTCCTAGCCAGAAGTGGAGAAACCTCCGAGAGTGCCTGCCCATCTTGATATGGTAGTATGCATCCTGGAGATCGATTGAGCACATCCAGTCGTTCACCTGCAGGTAGAACAGGATGGATTGAAGTGTGACCATCTGGAATTTCACCTTGATCACTGGCAGGTTCAAGGTGGATAGATCCAAAATGGGTCTTAGATGCCCCGTTTTCTTTGGCACCAAAAAGAACCTGGAATAAATGCCTGATCTGGATTGGTCATGAGGGACAGGTTGGATGACTTGTTTTACTAGCAGCTTTTCTATTTCTAGTCCTGCTTCCTCCCTTTGTGCATGTGGGATGTCCGAGAGGTGTTTAGGTGGATGAGGTGGTTCGAGGAATGAGATTGAATAGCCTCTGGATGTGATCTGCAACACCCAGCAATCTGTTTTTATGGACTCCAATTCTGCTGGGTGTAGTGATAACCGGCCCCCCGACTGCCTCCAGAGAACAGCAGTTGGGCAGCCATTCAAGGCTGCTGTGCAGGTCTGTCTGAGAATGGTTCTTGATACCTGTAATTTCTATCAAAACCCCCTCTGCCTCTGGGGCATGGTGAGACCTTAGTGTTGTGTGAAAACGCCTAAGACTTCTGGAACCACATCTTCTTGTCCCCTCACTGATTCATGATTTTTGAGGGGGAGAGTGGATCCCAGTGGCAAACAGTGTCTTCCCTTCCTTCTCACTCAGGAACAAATTCTCATGTACCAACTTTCCCGTCCTTCTCACTCAGGACCAAAGTCTCATGTACCGACTTTCCAAACAGGGAAGAACCGTCGTATGGGCATTGGTAAACAATGCCTTGAAGGGTTCTGAGAACTGACATAGCTGGAGCCAGGCATGTCACTTGACGGCAATGCCTGTACTGGCTGCCCTAGCAGTTCCCTCAGTAGCATGGGAGAGGAGATGCATGGAGGTGTTAGCAACTGATTTCAGAGTTGTCATATGAGCGGAAAACATTTTGTTTCCCGTTGACATGGACTCAGGGGTCGACTCAATGAACTCCTTCATTAGGTCTCGCTGCAGCCGAATCACATATGCCATGTAATTCAGCTGCCACCACCATAGCATCAACCAGGGACCCTTTGTTCCAACATGTCCTGTCTGAAGTGGGGCTAGAGACTTTATCAGGATGCCTAGGGATAAGGTCCACTGTGTCTGGTTCCTTCCATGTCTGAGATGTTATTAGGTCCACTAATGGATCAGTGGGAGGGGACACCCAGGAAGTACTTTTTTTTTCCTTTTCCGGTGTGTTTTAATGAGCAGAAGACAACTTGCAAACGCTTAAGCTTGTAGCACAAAGACTTCTTTCAGTGGAAGTAGTTCCACATACAAAACAAGCAGAACTCATGTGCAACACAGAAACAAGACTTCAATACTTTATAAAAAAAAATCTTCATGTAATTACTGTTGTTCACGCAGGAACAGATGTTGGCTTTGTCAATGCAACAGCTCCCATGCAGCTGGACAGTACTACAATTTACAGAGCAACATACACTGTATGTCACTGAAGTTCTGCAATACATTTTGGAGGAACAGAAAATATGCTCATATTTTAGCTTTCCATCTGAGTGGGTAATAAGCTGTTACTGAAAGGATGGAGCTTACTGCAGCCCTACAGAGTAATACTAGTCAATTTGCAATAAAAGACAATGCAATGTAAAAATGCTCAAAGGATCAGGAAAGGTAACAACCATTTGCTTACTGAAAAGGAAGAAAACATTAAAACAGAATCCAATGGCAAGAATGTAAGTCTTCTAAAGACTTCTATCCTTCACTCCATGGCTGCTTGTACAACTTAAGGGAAAGGGACCTCAAGCCTTGAAAGAGAGTCCTTCTATGTTTATTCCATATATTGTTGTCACCTAAAATAGCTGTGTTTTTCTCTAAACATTTGTTGATTTTCAGCCTTTAGACAACTGTAAAATACTTTGGTGCCACTATAATATGGAGCTGCACAATTTAACTGGTCAGTCTGGTTTCACCTTTCCTGCTTAGTGACAAAGCCACACAAATGCATTCATTAATCATCTCTGACATGGGCTCAGTGCAATGACACAATTAAAGAAAGATTATATAGAAATTTAAAAAAAAAAAAAAATTTCCATCTATTTAAAGTACAAAAGTAGATGGGTCTGTGCTGAATGCCTCTAGGAACACTGATTTGTCCAAGGTTGTTTTTTGGGCAGACCACCCCCCCCCCATGGTGTAGGAGTTCCATGATGTTTCCAAAGGAGACATCCTCGGGGGGTGATTGGGGGGAACTTTCCCCTTCCTCCAAATCAGTGTCTTTGTTGAGGGACTCCAGTGGGGAGTCCAAGTGCCTCCTCTTACACGTTCATTTGGGAGGGAACTCCTCAGTGGGAATCTCTGGAGAGGACTCGCCAACATCTTGCTGCTCCCCCACAGGAGCTTCCTGAGGCAAAACGGGCATAGGCTGTCCCTGAGATGATAAGATGGTCGGGACCATACCCAAAACAGAGGGAGTCAGGGTGGAGTTGGAGGACGACATGGTCAAGGGTCTCAATGACACCAAGAGAACCCTCTCCACCACATCAAAGGCTGAAGGAGAATGGACATCCTGAGAAGTACCACAGGGAGCCAGTCCCCTCTGACCCAACAGGGAAGTCAGAGCAGAGATCCAGGAGCTGAGATACTGAGGAGAATACTGAGCTCTGACACACTCAAACCTGACAGCACCCCCTTGGATCCAACCCAGAGGCTACAGCTCTGAGAGCTTGGATCTGACCCTGTCAGATCTGAAATGCTCAAGGCAATGGCCAAGGTTGAGGTACAAGGTACCATCGGTGCCAACCTCTCAACCTCGAGGGTCCTCGGATCCAAGGGCTCTGAAACCGAAAGCCAGATCAGAGAATGAGTGACCGAAGTAAATAAAGGCTGAGAGTTCCCCCCTCCAGAGGGAGAGGGGGCAGGCAAGACCCCCATCTGAATTTCGGGGTGGATAAACCTCCACATCATCTTATCCATCTCCGCTTCACTGAGTTTCCAGATGGAGCAGGAGGATGAAGCCACTGACACTGGTCTGGAGTGCCGGTGAAGGGAAGGCCATATGGGCAAATGGATCTGGGATTCCTCCATCTCTGGGGAGAACTTGGGAGAATGGAGCCAGGGAGATCCAGGTCTGGTTTCTGGCCTAACCTTTGGCTGTGGGCCAGCTGGAGCTGAGTGGTCGGGAGACTGCTTCCTTGGCCTGTCCTTCTTAGACTTCTCCCCTTCCCTGGACCTCTTGGCGGGAGTTTAAGTCCCAGAGATTGGGGAAGAGGTAGACGCTGATGCTGCACCTGAAGTGGAGAATGTAGGGGCTATAGTCCCTGAAGAGGGAAGTAGGCCCCTGAGGATGAGTTCATCCCTCCTGTTCTTCAGTGCCATAGGATTAACCCCGGCACAGATAGGACAAGAGGTTTGTAGGTGAGCCACCCCCAGACACTCCATGCACAGAGTGTGGCCATCAGCTGGAGAGAGCTTATGGCCACACTCTGTGCACTTTATGAAACCTAGTTTAGGGGTTTCAGCCATGTCCCTAAACAGGCCCAGAACACACACACACTCACATCAAAGCAAAGAATAGATGGAAAGAGAAAGACTTTTTTTTCTGACAACTGTGTGGGGAGGATATATATTAAAACTAAGAAGAAATTTAAAGAGGCAAGCAAAAACAACACAAATACACTCACTAAACCCAAACGACTAGCCAAGAACTCGGACCACAATGCTTGCTTTTCCAGCGGCAAACAAGAGCTGAAGGGAGGAAGGAGACAAGGGGTATTGTGGGTAAGAGGAGGAGCTTGGAGCTTGGAGCTTGGATCAGATGCTGGATATGCGTCCATGTCGGATCTAATACGGACCCATAACCCACATGTTGAAGATCAAATTAAGTCAACTACTTCAGATTCTCAGGGTTTCCCTGCACGCTCTGTCCTCTAATTCTATT
Source organism: Protopterus annectens (assembly GCF_019279795.1). Classification (NCBI taxonomy): domain Eukaryota; kingdom Metazoa; phylum Chordata; order Ceratodontiformes; family Protopteridae; genus Protopterus; species Protopterus annectens. Next base: position 147,542,899 of record NC_056739.1, read on the forward strand.
ATTTTTTGAAACATCTCTTTCTGAGCAGTATCATATTCAGCCAGTCTTTTCTTCCTTTCAGCTTCTGATTTTTTGCAGCTTTATCACTTCCTCTGAATATCGGTTTAAAGCTTCTTCCAGTTTTCCAGCCTTTTGTTGTTTGTGTTGATATATTCTATCAGTGTTTCGTTTATTTTAACCAGGCCTGTGTGCAGTTGTCTTATATCTTCCTGTAGGTAGTGGAAGTCATGTCTAGAGGTTGCATTGATTTTTGCTGAACAGCTGCAGAATTTTCCCCAGTCAGTGTTTCTTCCTCACTTTTTGTAGCTGATTTTCTTTCCAGGTCCTCTGTATTTCTTTTCTCCTGGCATCTGGGCAGTGGACTTACTAGCCAGTTACTGAAATTTACCCATAAACACAAATGTCTACTGACCTTCTCTGCTGAGTTTCTGTTTTCATGCTGGGAGAGCTAGAATTAATCTGTTACTCAATGTGCAGCCATCTTGAAAGTCTCAGATTGTAAATGTTTTTGGTGTTTGTGTACACATTTTGACAACTTACCAAGTTACTGACTCTTTCCAGCAGCACTACCCAGAGTTCAGACTTCATTCAAGGAAGAAACATGTATGAACTTTTATAACTCAGCTCTTCCTTCTTCTGACCCTAGTAAGAAGAAAACTGTAAAGGCAAAGATGCCCTTCCCCACAGTGGTCTTAGTCAGTGCCCCAGCCTCTGCTGGGTGACTGTAGTGGCCAACTGTTGCTCCTCAGACCACTCTCTTTTTTTCTCAGGAACCCTCTGGTGTAGTCCCTTCAGCCACTGTACACTTGAGGTTAGCCACATCCTCTGTGGGATTCAAGTGCGCTCAGTGGGCATGAGAGATCCCCTTTCTTTGGTCATAGGAGTTTCTGTAGGGAGCACATCCCAATGAAGCTGGGTTGTTGTGTCTTTCGGCTTTTCCTGGTTAGGGGTCGCCACAGCAGAACTCAGGTCTGCTAATGATTGGCAGTAGATTTTTACATACCGAGTTGCCAGCTCTGATGTACAAACTTCAACGAAGGTACGCCCATTCACGCATGTCTCCACACAGAAGACGCTTTAGCTGAGAATCGAACAGGACAACGTCTTACTGTGAGGCGACAACACTACCGCAGCACCACCACCGCAGTCCAATGAAGCTGGGTAAAGAGACATGTTTCCTGTGATGAGGTAACATCCTTGAGTTGGTCTCCTTCTAGGGATGTCCCTAAGAAACAAAAACAAAATGAACTTTTGCCTTTCACTGACTTTTAGCCTGTTGATAAGGGAGAGTTTATTAATGTAACTAAAGATGTATTGCAGACTTTTTAAACCTTTAGAAAATGAATGGAATTTTTGTGATAAATTTAACTCAGTTTCCTCAGTCTGAGGATTCCCTGTTAGAGGAAGATGATAGAGATTGAGATAGGGCATCTTCTGTTTTTTTTTCCCTGCTTATATCCCAGATTCTGATTCTGAGAAAAGTGTTTCTTCAGTATCTCCTATAAAGGAATTTTCATTTTTGGAGACTGTATCTAGAATGAATAATATTTTTAAATGGAAACAGGTTGAAATTTCTACATCTCTGAAGAAATATAATATAAGTGGATATACTGTCACCTATTTCTATTTCTCCATTATTGCCAGCCTTTGAGGATGACTCCTGTGTGATTGTCTTAATCTTTGTAATCAATGTTGATTTGTAATTCTGTTTAAATTGTACTTTGCAGCTTTTCTCCGTGGGCCTCAGCTGAAAATGGGCTTGTAAGTTGAACTTTCCCCATAAGCAAATGTCAAATAAAATAAACAAATAAATGTTTTTGATATTGCCTGCAATATACCTTCAGACTCTAAAAAGGCAAATAGTTTTTATAAAGTTTTTCAATCTTACAAGTATTGTTTTTTCTCATACCAAGTCAGACTCAGCCGTTATTTCTATTTCTAATCCAACAGCTGATAAAAATCAAATTATTGCTAATCCTTCCTCTAAGGATAAGGATGGGAAAGCTTTTGAAAGGCTTAGCAATAGAATGTATTCTACACCTTTAGCCTTCAGGATCCTGAACTATCAGGCTCATATGTTGAAATATATCTTAGCTTGTTATGACAATCTGTGAAACATTTCTGCCACCTTTCCATCTTCAAAAGTTAGGTCCTTACTGAATTCTTTTACTAATTCTCTTTCATAGGTAAGTAAACATTCTTTAAAGAGTGCATATGATTGTGTGAGGAGGTATGCTTGGATACAGAATCACAAGTTTTCTGAAGTTGTTCAGTCTGAAACCTTACAGTCTCCTTTGGATAAGGAGAGAATGTGCTGGATACTTGAGTTGTGTGTGACTGACTCAGAATTCCATTTCTTTTCAAGCAAATCTATGGTTCTTAGTTACTAGTCATACAGCCCAGGTGACCATTAACAAGTCTAGGCGAAATTCCCAATTGCTTCAAAGAATTGTCTGGTTAAGCGACTGGCCCAAGGTCTCACAATAGGCAAATGAAGGCCGAGGGAATCAAACTTTGCAGGACAGGAAGCAGCTTGTTAACAGTTCATTGTCTTAATCTGCACTAACTTTGGTTTGGTTTAGTCCTTCTGCTATCCATGTACTCAAACAGTTTGATGAATGAGGGAAGTTAATTCATGGAGTTTCATTCCTCCTTAAACTCTGCAAAAATCCTCTGATTCTTTTTCTTTTTCCCCCAAAAAGCAAAACAAGACTTCACAACAATCTTCAAGCAAGCAGAACTTTAAGAAAAAGTGGCAGGAAGGATCTAAGAAAAAGGAGGGTAGATTCTAGAAAAAGGGACTGTCTACTAGTTCAGAATGACTATTGCACACTCTTTCCTTTACACTTCCTTTCCTGTTACTACTTCAAACCAGTCCCAGAGCCAAGTTCTCAATTTTCTCCTTTGGCACCAGCTCATCTTAGACAAATGAGTTTTGAACGTTGTTCAGCAGGGTTGCAAATGGGATTGAGAAAGTCTACCTCCTTTTTAGGGAATCATCCCACATCCTCCAAGCCAGACTTACCTGTTTCCTAGTCATCAGTCACATGCTTTCTCTGAGAGTCATTGCCCAGTACTTCCAGAACAGAGGGGAAAAGTTTTTGTTTTTATTAAAGGATTTTTCTGGTGCCAAAAAAGGACTTTTCTTGGAGACCAGTGCCTGAACTATTCTTTCTCAACCTGTTTGTGAAAATTCAAAATGCAAACTTTCTGTTTAAAACATATTCAACAGTTTAAACATCTAACACAAATATAAGTAAACTTAAAGCAATGCTGAGATCCATGATTAGTGATGATGTAGAATTAATGTGTTTGAGTCTGTTGTCCCATTTAGGTATCTGATAAAATCTATAAGTTCTAACTCATTTCTTCTCTATGAGAAATTATCTATATAATTCAGCATCTATAACATTACTTAAAAACATATCATATAGATGTCCATGTACTCTAGTGATCAAAGTATTCAGAAAATTCAAAATGTTGACATTGCAAGGTCCATTACTTCCCATTCCTCATTTGAGATTTCATGTAATGCTAGACTTGCAAGAGGCTTATTATCACATTCCTATTGCCACAGTTTCTAATTTTTTTTCTGTGTCTATGTTACATTAGCAGTTCTGTTCATTGCTCTTTGGGTAATTTGCTCCTTCAAGGAGGTTTAAAAAAGTCTAGGTCCTGTGACAGCCCATTGCAGATTTCATGGAATTCACATTTTTTCCTTATTTAGATGACTTACTTATCTTTGAAGAGTTTATTTCCAAGTGTCAAGGGTCCCTTATATTGATAAGAAATGTCTTTTTAACCTAGGTTTTCAGATAAACACTTACAAATCTTCTCTCATTCCTTCCCACAAGATTCTGTTTGTAACATGCCTTCCAGATTTGTCCATGCAAAAGGCATTTCTTACTCCAGAAGAAGTTGAATTGCTTCTGGAACTGTTCCTGAGTTTCTCCAATCTTTTTCAGACTACAGCCAGACAGTATCTCAGGATATTAGTCTCTGTGATTCTCATGATTCTTCTTGCCAGGTTGCACATGAGAACAATTTAGTATTTTTAAAGACTGTTTGGACCCAACATGGCCACAATGGATTTTACAACTGCGGTATTGGGCTCTGTGATGAGAAAGCCTCTTTGGTGAAGAGAACAGATTTCTCTGAGTCCAGGTCTGCACTTCTGCTTCACATTCCTGCCACAATTTGTTACAACAGGTGTATCAACATTTGCCTGGGGAGCTGTATCATTGATGAAGAGTCTTTGGAACAAACTGCACAGAACAAAGCACACAAATAGGATGGAGATGTTAGATGTAATCCATGCAAAAACATATGTTCACCATCCGTGGTCCCCAAGACCAAAGTGATTTTTAGACAATGCCACACTGATGGGTATACAAACAAACAAGAGCACAGGTTCATACCCTCTGTGCAGCTTGGCTATTGTAGCTTGGAAGGCTCTGCAACACTTCTTAAACCTACAAGCTTTCTACACGAATATTCCTTGCAAGCAACCCTGGAAAACACATTTTTTTTTTTGTTATTGTCTTGGACATCAATGTTCCTTTGTACTTTTCCATCCTTTTCCAGGGTCATTCTGAAGATTCAGAAGGACTCCCCATCAATCATTTTGGTGACTCCCTTTCGCTCCAGGCAACAGTGGTTTGCCCTTGTCATGGAATTGGCTAAGTACAGTTACCAAAAGTGTCTTCACATATTGGATCTACTCAAACAAGACAAGGGCAGTATGATACAACCTACTCTGAAACAACTGCAGCAGACTGCCTGGTCAATTCATTTCTGATACCTTTTAGGCATATTTTATCTGAGGACATGCAGCAGGTATTATAAGAAACAAGAAAGCCTGGTAATAGGAAATTTTATGTTAGCAAGTTGATGATATTTTCTAGTAGATGCCACACTAATAACCACAGCCCTTTCAGAGATTGTGTACCATTGGTTCTTAAATATTTGTACAACTTACTATCCTCTGGCCTGTATTGCTCCTTTATCAAGGCTCACTTCTTGGCCATTTCAGCATGTCTTCTGTCCATGGATTCCCCCCTTTCTTTTCAGACATTGTTCAAGTTGTTCTTGAAAAGGGTTATTGGTTAATACCTATTGATCATGCAGCTTTCATGCCAAATATTGTGTACAAATAAGACTGCTTTATGCTCCATGGCAGAACTAATCATCATAGTTCTCCAACATATGTTACAAGTGAAGAGAAAATAAAGGCAGAATTGTGTATCATACTCCAAGTTGTTTCTGAGATTCTTTTCCTTCAGTAGGTAAGAAACATTAATTTACTGTTTAATGTGTTTTCTGAAATTAATCTCTAACATATGGTACAGTAACTCAAATCAAGGTACAGGCAGTGAGGAGCTGATGAATGGCAGAGATACAAATCTGGGCCTAATATCTGTGTTTGTCAAATCAAGGTACAGGCAGTGAGGAGATGATGAATGGCAGAGATACACATCTGGGCCCAATATCTGTGTTTGTCAAATCAAGGTACAGGTAGTGAGGAGATGATGAATGGCAAAGATACAAATCTGGGCCCAATATCTGTGTTTGTCAAATCAAGGTACAGGCAGTGAGGAGCTGATGAATGGCAGAGATACAAATCTGGACCCGATATCCATGTTTGTCAAATCAAGGTACAGGCAGTGAGGACATGATGAATGGCAGAGATACACATCTGAGCCCGATATCTGTGTTTGTCAAATCAAGGTACAGGTAGTGAGGAGATGATGAATGGCAAAGATACAAATCTGGGCCCAATATCTGTGTTTGTCAAATCAAGGTACAGGCAGTGAGGAGCTGATGAATGGCAGAGATACAAATTTGGGTCCGATGTCTGTGTTTGTCAAATCAAGGTACAGGCAGTGAGGAGATAATGAATGGAGAGATACAAATCTGGGCCCAATATCTATGTTTGTCAAGTAAAGGTACAGGCAGTGAGGAGATGATGAATGGCACAGATACAAATCTGGGCCCAATATCTGTGTTTGTCAAATCAAGGTACAGGCAGTGAGGAGATGATGAATGGCACAGATACAAATCTGGGCCCAATATCTGTGTTTGTCAAATCAAGGTACAGGCAGTGAGGAGATGATGAATGGCACAGATACAAATCTGGGCCCGATATCTGTGTTTGTCAAATCAAGGTGCAGGCAGTGAGGAGATAATGAATGGCACAGATACAAATCTGGGCCCGATATCTGTGTTTGTCAAATCAAGGTACAGGCAGTGAGGAGATGATGAATGGCAGAGATACAAATCTGGGCCTAATGTCTGTGTTTGTCAAATCAAGGTACAGGCACTGAGGCAATGATGAATGGCACAGATGCAAATCTGGGACCAATATCTGTGTTTGTCAAATCAAGGTACAGGCAGTGAGGAGATGATGAATGGCACAGATGCAAATCTGGGTACAGTATCTGTGTTTGTCAAATCAAGGTACAGGCACTGAGGCAATGATGAATGGCACAGATACAAATCTGGGCCCAATATCTGTGTTTGTCAAATCAAGGTACAGGCAGTGAGGAGATGATGAATGGCACAGATACAAATCTGGGCCCAATATCTGTGTTTGTCAAATCAAGGTACAGGCAGTGAGGAGATGATGAATGGCAGAGATACAAATCTGGGCCTAATATCTGTGTTTGTCAAATTGAGGTACAGGCAGTGAGGAGATGATGAATGGCAGAGATACAAATCTGGGCCTAATGTCTGTGTTTGTCAAATCAAGGTACAGGCAGTGAGGAGCTGATGAATGGCAGAGATACAAATCTGGGACCAATATCTGTGTTTGTCAAATCAAGGTACAGGCAGTGAGGAGATGATGAATGGCACAGATACAAATCTGGGCCCAATATCTGCGTTTGTCAAATCAAGGTACAGGCACTGAGGCAATGATGAATGGCACAGATACAAATCTGGGCACAATATCTGTGTTTGTCAAATCAAGGTACAGGCAGTGAGGAGATGATGAATGTCAGAGATACAAATCTGGGCCCAATATCTGTGTTTGTCAAATTAAGGTACAGGCAGTGAGGAGATGATGAATGACAGAGATCAAATCTGGGCCCAATATCTGTGTTTGTCAAATCAAGGTACAGGCAGTGAGGAGATGATGAATGGCAGAGATACAAATCTGGGCCTAATATCTGTGTTTGTCAAATCAAGGTACAGGCAGTGAGGAGATGATGAATGGCACAGATACAAATCTGGGCCTAATATCTATCTTTGTCAAATCAAGGTACAGGCAGTGAGGAGATGATGAATGGCACAGATACAAATCTGGGCCTAATATCTGTGTTTGTCAAATCAAGGTACAGGCAGTGAGGAGATGATGAATGGCAGAGATACAAATCTGGGCCTAATATCTGTGTTTGTCAAATCAAGGTACAGGCAGTGAGGAGATGATGAATGGCACAGATACAAATCTGGGCCTAATATCTATGTTTGTCAAATCAAGGTACAGGCAGTGAGGAGATGATGAATGGCAGAGATACAAATCTGGGCATAATATCTGTTTGACAGACTTTCCGCTTTTCATCATTTCTTTCTAGCTGTAAAGTAACTGGAGTCGATACATAATTATCTTTGTGATTAAGGCATTATTGCAAAAAGTATTTTATAAGGTACCAATACAGAAAGGTATCCCATTGTGTGGGAGGGTCCTACCAGGTTACAAATGGGAAAAATAATAGCAAGGAATTTCTACTTCCAAAGAAAGGAACACCAGCACATTACATGTCTTCTCATTATGGTCAGGCTGCATGTAAATACCTAAAAGAATGGAATAAATGTACCACTAATAAAGCCTGTTTATTTTTTTCTATAGAGGGGATGACTGATAAAAATAAGCTACAATATTTAAAACAAAAAAACAAAAATTAAGTGAAAAAGGAAATGAAATAGGTAAGAATCAGTGGAGTGCATACATAGAGCTGCATGAGGAAACTTGTAAGCAAGAAAAATAATCTAGTCTTCTTGGACTGCAACATACAGTTAGAAAAAGAAGTATTGTACTTACCTTAACTTTCATTGTGCGTTGTTCATCTCATCCTTTATTATCACTGATGGGTTGTATCCAATGCATCAGATCCATCTTGGCCATTTTCCAAGCTTGAGGTCTTCAGCAAAACTCATGGGCCTTATTTTCTCCCCATAATGCAACCCCTTAGCTACCTCAGATCTCATTTGCTGCACAGTGATGAGGTTATGGCTCTTCTCTTTTTGGGCCTAGAGTGAAGGAAACACTCACCAGGTGTGAACAGGAAGGCAAGACCTAATCTGTCATTGGAGCACATTTTTCCACTCCTATGAGACCCTTTCCCAAAGGTCAGACAAGTAGTGGGAACATGTGGTTTAGAAAATCTCAAAGGCCTTTCCAAGACACACAGGGTGAAAGTTCCCCCAGAGGCAGAGGGAGGTGCAATAATAGAAGACACCACCCTCGCGGCAGGGGATACCCGCAGAATCAGGGCTCCAGAGAATCCTTTTTGAGAGACCCTACACCAAGATGTCTCCACAGACCAGAGAGGATCTGAAACTTACTCAAGATTCTTTTTAGTTCCAAAGAAGACATGGGTCTGGAGACCCATTTTTGGATCTCAGCAATATGAACAAATCATAACAATGACCAACTTCTGGATGGTGGTACTGCAGCTGATACTTCCATTCCTGGAAAAAGACAATTGGATGTGTTCTACAGACCTTCAGGATGCATAATACCACATTCAAATGGAAAAGCGATCCAGAAGGTCCTTGCACTTCTGGCTAAGAGCCAGTCACTTCCAGTTTCGAGCTCTGACCTTGGTTCTCACCCCCAGAGTGTTCACCAAGTGCATAGCAGTAGTGGCGGCTCACCTGAAATGCAAAGGATTCTGTGTGTTTCCATATCTGGACGACTGGTTCATAACAGCTCCAACCAGGCATCATCTGCTACAAGCAAGAGACTATACCCTTCAACTCTCTTCCTCCTTAGGTATTAAAATAAACTATGAAAAATCTGCTCTAGAGTTATGTCAAAGCTTAGTTTTCATAGGAGCAGAGACAAACTCAACTACACTAATAGTAAGACTTCCACAGGACAGAGTAGACAGTCTCCACCATTATATGTAAGACTATTAATCAGGAAGTTAACAGCCTCTGGGTGCATCAATCATTCTCATTCACCTATCTCGTCTTCCTATGGGAATACTTTAATGGTTTCATTCTGCACAAAGGTCAATCTTGGAACTTCCAATGTCCCACAAAATTATGATAACCAACACCTTTGAAAAGGATCTTCAATGGTGGATTCATTCTCCATTAGTGTCTCAGGGATGTCCTTTCACCCCCCCTCAACTTCAAGCCACGGTGACCACGGGCGCTTCCCAAATAGGGTGGGTGGCATTTTCTAGGGAAGGCAGTTCAAGGCATCTGGATGGAACATGAGGCTCATTTGCATATAAACATCCTAGAGATGATGGCTTGCTTTTAGCATTTAGGCATTTCAGGGCACTCTTCCTCTAGGAATGATAGCAGTCCAGTTGGACAACATGTCCATAGTCTGGTACATAAACAAACAGGGGGAACCAGATCTTACCCACTTTGTTCAGAAGCTCTCAGGGTTTGGTAATAGGCTATACCTCCAACTGCTTTCTGATAGCAATGCACATGCTGAGGAAATCCAACATGATTGCTGACAAATTAAGAAGAACCATTTTATGGCCACATGAGTGATCCCTCAACCAGAAAGTTATGGAAGTGATCTGGAAATGGGGCCAGCTTGCTGCAATCTCTGCATCACCCATCAATGCCAAATGCAGCAACTATGATCCCCCCCATGGGGGAGTCACCAAGGGATGCACTTGTTTATGACTGGCCTTCGGGACTTCTTTATGTCTTTCTCTGATGTCTCTAATTCCCAAGTTTTTGCAGAAAGTGAGTTTGTTGGAGACAACAATAATTCTAATTGTTCCCTCTTGACCTTGTCAAATTTGGTTCCCCTTTCTTCAGCCTCATCTTCAGAACAAACAATGGATTCTGGACTCGACTCCTGACCTTCTGACTCACCTGTCAAGAATGGTTCATCCCAACCTGGACACCCTCAGGCTGACAGCTTGGCTGATCCAGTTCCCTTGATTACCAGTTTCTGTCCCTTTCCTCTCCAGTCAATCATATTCTGTTATCCTCCCACAAAACATTTACATGAAAATTATACAAAAATAAATGAAAGAGATTTGTTATATGGGCCAGGAATAATCAGATCTCTTTGCTGCACCTATGCATTCTATTTTTAGAGTTTTTGGCAGAGCTTTTCAATGAGGGAGCAGCTGCAGCAACTATTAGAGTTCAGTTAGCGGCAATTTCCAATTTCTATGTAGGAGAAAATGGTTGTGCTATCATGTCACACAGACTTTGCAATACATTTCTGAAAGGGACTACTATGCTAAGACCATCATATAAAAATCCAACACCCCCCGATCTCAATTTTATCTTATCTAACATCATCTGTCCCCCCTTTGAACCATCAGCTACATGTGAGTTGAAATAACTTTCCTGTAAAACTCTTTTTTGTGGCTATTACTTCATCCAGAAGAATTTCTGAGTTGCAAGCTTTGTCAGCCAAGCCTCCGTACCTAGTCTTTCATAAGGACAGAGTTTTGTTATGCACTAACCCTTCCTTTCTGCCCAAGGTTGTGTCAGGAGCGAATTTACGGTTTTGTGTTTTCGTTTCTGGCTTACTGCCCTCCGTTTGGATCATTGGTACTTTGAGTGCTTTCACCTTGACATTGCTCAGAACGTAACCTTAACCAATCTGCAGAGCTCCCAGTTTTCTTCCCCAACTTCCAAAATAAAGGAGAATATTCTCTACATCTCCTAGATGTTCATAGACAGTTACATTTTTACTTACATAGAACGTCTGAAATCAGAAAATCAGATCAGCATTTTGTCAATTAATCTGATATGAAAAAAGGCCAACCAGTCTCAAAAGTTACCTTATCTAACTGGCTAACATTATGCATATCCAACATTTATAATTCAAAGAATAGAGCCCTTCTGAACACGGTTAAAGTTCATTCCACTAGATCTGTAGCCACATCTGCAGCTTTTCAAGCTGGATCACCACTAGATAATATCTCTGCTGTAGCTCCTTGGGCAAAAACTCATACTTTTATTACTCATTACAAAGTGGATTTGGCCTCTAGGAGTACAGCCTCTTTTGCTTCTATGGTTCTAAGGAATAATTTCCCATGAGCCACCCAAGAATCAGGTTGCTTGGGACATGAACCATCCATCTTATTTTTATTCTCACAGTTCTCCCTTCATACCCCCTGCCTGTACTCCTGGGAGACCGAGTAGCACAGATTGGATTCAACAGGGCAGTATAGCTTCAGAAAGCATACTTTCTCAGTTCTTAACTGATTCATGCACATACACACACACACACACACACACACACATATATATATATATATATATATATATATATATATATATATATATATATATATATATATTGGTCCTAATCGCTATATCGAAAGTGCGTTAAACTGAAATGTACTACAGCGAACTCACTTTTGCGAAAGTGCATGTTAGCGAAAATGCACATTCGCAAAAAAAAGAGAAAAAAAACTACACGCATTTTGCGTGTAGATTTAGTTGTACATCAACATGTACTGTTGATTGCACAACTAAGCAAAGTGTTGCTTAGATTGCGGTACAGGGAGATAAGGGAATATTCCCTTTTCCCCACTGTAGTGTGATCTCAAAATGAGAATATTAAAGTGGAGGGTGTGGGGGCACAGCCCTCCACATTGGGGGTGCAGGGGGGGGCTTGTCCCTCTGCATAAACATGAGTAGTGTTTTATTTTTGTAGGTTTTTTATAATTTTTTTAGTTTTATTTCGCGAAAGTGCATTTTCGGTAAAATGCACTTTCACAAAAGTGAGTTACCTGCAGTACATTTTGATTTAATGTGCTTTTAATGTAGCAACATAGATCCATATATATATATATATATATATATATATATATATATATATATATATATATATATATGGGTTCACTTCAGTTCATTGAACTTTCAATTCACTGACTTTCATTTCACTGACACCATTTCACTGAAATTCATTTCACTGAAACTTCATTTCACTGAAAGTTCATTTCACTGACAAGTATTATTGCAAAGTAAATGGAATATGCCCCCTTCCCCACCATAGTGCGACCCTGGAGTTAGAATATATAGTTAGGGGGGTGTGGGAGGCGCAGCCCCCCACTTACTTTTCTTTTACTAAGCAATATTATATCAAAACGTAAGAATATCATATGAAATGAAGTGGGGGGCTGTGCCCCCCACCCCCCGATGTGGAGGGCTCTGCCCCCCACACCACCTAACTATATATTCTAACTCCAGGGTCGCACTACGGTGGGGAAGGGGGAATATTCCATTTTATTGCTAATAACAGTTGTCAGTGAAATGAACTTTCAGTGAAATGAAGTTTCAGTGATATGAATTTCAGTGAAATGGTGTCAGTGAAATGAAAGTCAGTGAATTGAAAGTTCAGTGAACTGAAGTGAACCCATATATATATATATATATATATATATATATATAGTGTTATAGTCCCAGAAGGTTATATGCTGAGGCACATGTCATTACGAATGAGCCAAAATCAGGCTCAGGTATGGCAAAATACAATAAAAGCCATAAATAAGGTCTGCCCTAAGCAAATTGACTGGACTATAAAACACGCATGCAACAGACAAAGGGTAAATTGCCAGGGGACTATGTGTCTAGGGTATAAATTATTTTCAAACAGTTCTTGGGTATTGTAAACCCCTCAACCATTGCCTCTCAAACTCTGGGTACTGCCTTCATCCAAGCACTGCAACCAGAAGTCTAAAAGCAATTGAGATAAATCTGCATGGGATGGCAAGCAAAAGCCATCACTGACTTCATTGCAATGGCAGCCCCTGTATGAACTGTCAGGATATGAAAGGAAAACAAGAAGAGGACCACTTCATGGCCATAGAAATACAACACTTACAAAAAGGGGATTGCATGGGGCAATGGCAAAAATACAAGAAGTCGAAGGGGCGCAATGAGGGGAGGAGGGAAGCAGTCAATTGTTGTAGTGGGTAACCCAAGTAAATGCTTTAGATGTGGAATGCAGGGCCACTGGACAGGGAAATGTCCCAGTGGACCAAAAGAGTGGAGAGAAGGACAGTGGGAATGGCAGGACTAGCAGCCTCCTGCAGGGCCACCAAATCCATGGCAATCACCTGCAAGTCCACTCAGAGCTAGGGAAGGTCCATGTTGACTACAACTGGGGGAACTTATGGAAGCCTTAAACCTTATGATACCAGTTTGTCAGAAGGAGTCTTTTGTCATACTAAAGATTTGGTCATGCAGCCTTGATTTCTAATAGATATGGGGCCATTGAGATCAATGATGAAACCCCCTGAGAATGCTCTTGGCCAAGACATGAGAAAAAGTAGCAGTGGTAGGAAATGCAAATACACCACTTCTGTTTCCCATATACCCTGAATTACCTATTACATTAGGTCCCTTGTCAAAAAAATGCTTTTCTGATTAGTGCTTCAGCACCAGTAAATCTGCTGGGGACAGATCTATTATGCAAGCTTGGATGTGTTATCCATTGCAGACCAGAAGAGATTTTTTTTCTGGAGGTACCAGAGAATGAAATAGCCTCAGCTCATGCCCTACTAGACCAGGTGAATCCTGGCCAGAAAGATGTGAATGAAACTGGAGAGGAACTACAAAGGTTCCAGATGACCCATTGCCCACTCACAATAATTAAAAAGGTAGACTATTGACAGCTATCCCTGTCCAAATTAAGGTGTATCTGAACAAGCCCTTGCCTAAAGTTCCCCAGTATCCCTTGAAACCTGAAGTGGAGAAAGGCATATGCCCGGTGATTGACATTTTGCTAAAGCAAAGCATAATAGTTCCTTTGTGAAGCCCCTATAGCACTCCCATCTTACCAGTCAAAAAGCCTGGACGGAATGAATATTACTTTGTGAGTCTACTTCACGTTGTCATAAGTTGACAATATCGAGTCTGATATTGTCGGCACTTCAATATCGAAAGTAAAGAACATTGTGCAAGTAAATGGAAATCTCCGTAAGGAGAGATTTCTATTTACCTCAATGTAGTGCGGTCTCGGGGTTGGTATATTTAAGTAGGGGGGTGTGGGAGGCGCCATTTAGTTTTTTTTTTTATTTCATTTTATTTTTTATGTTATTCGATGTTTTACTTAATCAATCAATAAAGTTTGACCTTTATTGATTCGATTAAGTAAACTTTCAATAACGTGATATAGACGCTTACTTTGTACAGGATTTATGAGCAGTAAATTCTGTTGTACTATCCTCCTTTCTGGTAGTCCCTGTGATGATAGGAGGTACTTCCAGCCATGCCAAGGAGAAGTAGGGCAGTGGATGTATGACTTGTGCCAACACAGCTGGCTGGAATTTTGTAAATAATTGTATGTCAATAGTATAACAAATTGATCTGTACAGATGCTTGTGCTAAAAATGTATTTTTGAGCTTTGCTTGTGTTGTGTTAAAATGTGTCAACAGTGTACCCTGCTGAAATGAAGACAGATGTACATGCACTATGGTATCTGAATTAAATGTATATGTTTTAATACAGGACACTGGCACAGCAATGGTTAGCCAGCTGGCTTATTTTAAGAAAAAATAAGGGAAATGTAAATGAGCTGTTAAATCACTGAACATCATCCCACAGTGCTGAGTAGGCCCAGAAACAGTAGGTCTGGGAGCAGCCATTATCTGTTAGCTTTTTTAAAGAAGGGGGGAAGTGTTGTAAATGTTTCTGGCTCCTAGGCATTGGCATAAAAGCTCAAAATGTGCATTGTAGCAGTCTGTCACGGGTATTCCAACAAGCTTTATTCTGAAGTGCTTTTCATCCTGCTCACTGGCAGGACTTCATCAGATAAAAAATACAAGCAAACTGCATTATTAAATAATGAATGGCCTTTTCAGTTGAATCAATCATCAATTAACTATCTAAAAGGGGTATTATTCTCTTAGTCCACACCTAAGTTAAAATATATATATATATATATCCCCTTTGTGTAAAACAAATAAATCCCAAAAGGTAACAAGTTAACAACAATAACACAGATCGTTGCAATGGAATTTTTGCCATAAAAACAAAGTAATAAAAACAATATAATAAACATGTACAGTAAGTTGCCACACTCCTATATTAACTTAATCCAAAAAATAACTGGGTGAAGTTGGTAATAACTGGGAGGGTAGATAAAAAGAACCCACAATAACTAGTAATGAATTAATGCTATGCCTTGGTTCTTAATTGTTCCAGTAAGCTTAAAAATATCAATGAAAATAAAAATAATAATAAAGATATCCCTCCTTTTACTGTTAAAAATGTAAATATTAGAGGCTACATTGAAACACATTAACTATTATACATGTACATATATGTATACATTGACCCATAGTTCACTGACTATGTTGTTAACAACATGACTTCATTGCCTTCAAAGCTGTACAATACAGTTTTTGCAGTCTCCAATTCCTTAGTTTGAGAATACAAGCAAGTGATACATCTTCATTTAAACCTGGGCTAAAACATGACCCCGTACAGAGTTGCCAACATAGTTCAAGCTGTTCTAATAATAATGAAAGGGGGCCACCAAGTGTGTTGTCAGTTACTGAATCGATAGCTCTAAACAAAAAAGAGTGGTGGGGGTGCAAGGATATATGTCGAGCTAGTGCATTGTCCAAATTTAGATTTCTTATTTTATAAAGGTGCTTGTAAACACGTTCTTTCAACCTACGGTCAGTTTTACCGATGTAAAAGGCGGCACAACTTTGGCATTGTGCCACATATACTACCGATTTGGACTGACAGGTGTATTTTGAGTTGATCGTGTAGGCAATGTTCCTGATCACCACATCTTTACCTGTGCTCATGTGTTTACAATAGTTACACATCTGACACCTATGCATCCTACACTTCCAGTTTAATACAGACTTTCTAGCTTTCAACAAATTTTTCAAATTTGTTCCTTTCATATATGTGATGCGGGGACCATTCTCAAACTTATCTGAAATATGGAAATCTCTCCTGATTACTTCCCAATTTTTATATAGAATTAGTTTGATCTCTTTAGCATTACTACTAAAGGGTGTAATCGGGCTAGTTGTGTATTCAAGATTACAACAACAACTGGGGTTGACTACTTCAGTCTTGTCAAGTTCTAAGTACTAAGCTTAAGATTGGCCCATATGTACCTTGTTTTCTCTTAGTTTTAACTTCCTGACATACAGCATCTATCAACACATCAGGGTAACCTCTCTTGAGGAACATATCCTTCAATTTGTGGCATTCATCCAGAAAGTCAAGGTCAAGTGTGACCATACGGGCAGCCCTCATGAACTGTCCTTTGATAACTGACTTTTTCTGGTGCCAAGGATGACAACTACTGAAGTGAAGGAAAGAATTTGAATATGTGTGTTTTCTGTAAATCTTCATTACATATGAACTTTTAGTCAAGTCCTTACTAAGATCTACATCTAAATATGACACCTGATCTGTGTCAAACTCATAAGTAAAGGACAAAAAAACTAGTTGTACTGTTAAAATATTCCACTAGTTGTTTTGTTGCATCCCTGTCACCATTTAGTATGATAAAAACATCATCAAGGAAGTGTGTGTAGAAGAAAATCTGCTCTTTTATGTTCTGGTTGGTGAAAACAAACTCATGTTCCCAAGATGCCATGACAAGATTTGCGTAACTTGCTCTGCATGGAGAGCCCATAGCTACTCCTGTTTTTTGAACAAAAAACTTACTGTTGAATGTAATATAGTTGTTGTTCAAAATAACTTTTTCTTTATTTGTATGAGTCTGTCCATCAAAGTTGTTTTCAATATTTTCTGTGATTTGAACTATGTGGTTTACTGTGAATATATATTCAGTATTTTAATGTACTTTTATTATTTATTATTAAATATATTTAATACTTTTATAGTGGCTGGTTCTTGTAGAGAGTATCTCACCTTTGAGAGTACTTATATTTATTTGGGGACACTGTGTGGGTCACTCCAGAGGTCCTAGCCCTCTTGGTGAACTTCTACCATTTGAATTAGTATTAATATTGCACAGCATAATTTGACACCCTTTGTTAAAGGTCTTAGAGTAGCTGATTATGAAGTCTCTCTTGGCAGTAAAACTACCTTATAGTCTGGGCAAAGCTAGTAGGGCGGGTAATCTGTGCCAGCCTTTCCAAGATATGTGTGTGTGTGTGTGTGTGTGTGTGTGTGTGTGTGTGTGTGTGTGTGTGTGTGTGTGTGTGTGTGTGTGTGTGTGTGTGTGTGTGTGTGCGTGCATGCGTGTGTGTGTGTGTTTGTGTGTGTGTGAAACTTAAATCTCTCAGTGTGTGTGTGGGTGTGTGTATGAAAATTAAATCTCTCAGTGTGTGTGTGTGCATGTGTGTGTGTGTGTGTGTGTGTGTGTGTGTGTGTGTGTGTGTGTGTGTGTGTGTGTGTGTGTGTGTGTGTGTGTGTGTGTGTGTGTCAGCTACTTGGGGTAGGGACACGAAGCACTGGGTTTACAGAGAGAGTTCTGGAGGACTTGGCTTGAATACTCGGCTGAGGACCTAACCCTACAGCTATACCAGTGAGGAGTCTTATTAGGGATCTGGAGGGAGACAGCTATAGAGACACCCAGACCCCAAGCTGAGTGTGTTCCCTGTGTGCTCTTAAGGGAAACTGTACTTGATGCAGAGAGGTCTGCATCCAGAAATACTGAGTGTATCCACCTGTATTCCAAGTGCATGTCCCCCTCCAGTGTTAGTGGTGAGGATTCAGGCTCCCTGATTATGGGAAGGGAATGATGAGGAGTTTACTGATTTTTATGAGTTATGTCAACAATAATACTTCTTTCTTACATTTCACACATAGGATGTCGAGTGAGAGTATGGATTTTTTAGATGTAGTTGGGTTTAGAGACCTTGAAGGAAAGATGTACACGAAGCAATATAGGAAAGATTGTCATGTCAATCATCTCTTACATCGCAGTAGTGTGCCTGCACCACATATATTTAGGAACATTGTCACGAATCAAATAATGAGAGCATCTAGGTTGAATGTTAGAGAGGAAGATTTTAATCTTGAATTGAATAGGGTCTTGATGTTTTTAAAGGACAGAGGCTATAATGATAGATGTCTCACAGAGCATGTACCACGTGTGGTAGAGAAGAGAGGTAAGCAGGCTAAACCCTTCTTCTCCAAAAAGACAGATTCCTCTGGTGAAGCTATGATGAGATCCACTCATACTAATTTGAAAATTTCTCTGAAGTATACTACGGATGTAAGTAAGTATATAGATATTATTAAAAAACATTGGCAAGTCTTGATGACAGATCATGACATAGAGAGGTTTGTCGATCCTGTTCCTAGATTTAGTTTTAGAAACGATAAATCACTCAAGAGGTTATGTTACCCTAAGGAGGATAGGATGGATATTGGTCATGATGGTACTAAACCTTGTGGGCGATGTAACTGGTGTGAGTATATTGATAGTAATAAGGTATTTCATCATCCTGATCAGGACAGAGACTACCAATTCAGGGTTTCTGCCACCTGTGAAAGCCAACATGTAGTCTATCTTGCTTGCTGTTGTATCTGGGCGAAGTTTTACGTTGGCAAGACAGATAGGTACCTTAAGGACTGCATTAGAGAACATTCATATAACATCAGAAAGGGCAACAAGACCAATGCATTAGCTAAGCATGTCCTTAATACAGACATTTCTCATGTTTTTAGGTTTAGGGTGATTGGATTGATCTATGAGAGTTTCAGATTTGGTGACATATGCAATATAACAGAATTTGTAGGCAATTTGGATTACTAGACTGAGGAGTAATGAGGGACATTGGTTGAATGAATGTATTCCTTTGAGACCTAGACTTAAAATGAGACCTTTACGTAGATGATTTTTTATATATGTATAATTTGAATAAATGTTTTTTATATATATTTTTATATTATTTTTATATTTTTGTACTTCACAGTCATGTGACTGTGTATCGTGTGATGTTCTTGGGTGTATAAAGGTGTGTTCTAATAGTGCTTGAGTACACCTGATGAAGCTTAAATGTGAAAGCGCTTGTGTTTTTTTGCACTCAGTAAAGGCCTTATTTTGGATTTCACAGCTGTCTGTGATTTCACAGCTGTCTCTTTGTGACTATTTTCCGTAATATAGTTGTTGTTTAAAATAACTTTTTCTTTATTTGTATGAGTCTGTCCATCAAAGTTGTTTTCAATATTTTCTGTTGTTTGAACTCTGTGGTTTACTGTGAATATATATTCAGTATTTTAATGTACTTTTATTATTTATTATTAAATATATTTAATACTTTTATAGTGGCTGGTTCTTGTAGAGAGTATCTAACCTTTGAGAGTACTTATATTTATTTGGGGACACTGTGTGGGTCACTCCAGAGGTCCTAGCCCTCTTGGTGAACTTCTACCATTTGAATTAGTATTAATATTGCACAGCATAATTTGACACCCTTTGTTAAAGGACTTAGAGTAGCTGATTGTGAAGTCTCTCTTGGCAGTAAAACTACCTTATAGTCTGGGCAAAGCTAGTAGGGCGGGTAATCTGTGCCAGCCTTTCCAAGATATATATGTGTGTGTGTGTGTGTGTGTGTGTGTGTGTGTGTGTGTGTGTGTGTGTGTGTGTGTGTGTGTGTGTGTGTGTGTGCGCGCGTGTGCATGTGTGTATGTGTGTGTGTGTGTGTGTGTGTGTGTGTGTGTGTGTGTGTGAAAATTAAATCTCTCAGTGTGTGTGTGTGTGTGTGTGTGTGTGTGTGTGTGTGTGTGTGTGTGTGTGTGTGTGTGGTGTGTATATGAAAATTAAATCTCTCAGTGTGTGTGTGTGTGTGTGTGTGTGTGTGTGTGTGTGTGTGTGTGTGTGTGTGTGTGTGTGTGTGTGTGTGTGTGTGTCAGCTACTTGGGGTAGGGACACGAATCACTGGGTTTACAGAGAGAGTTCTGGAGGACTTGGCTTGAATACTCGGCTGAGGACCTAACCCTACAGCTATACCAGTGAGGAGTCTTATTAGGGATCTGGAGGGAGACAGCTATAGAGACACCCAGACCCCAAGCTGAGTGTGTTCCCTGTGTGCTCTTAAGGGAAACTGTACTTGATGCAGAGAGGTCTGCATCCAGAAATACTGAGTGTATCCACCTGTATTCCAAGTGCATGTCCCCCTCCAGTGTTAGTGGTGAGGATTCAGGCTCCCTGATTACTGGCCCAGCATGGGGATGACACATTGTGGTGCCCATCACACACTGGCAGCAGTGGTGGGCATCACAGTCCCAAACCCTGCTACCATCCTAAGTTGCATCCTATCAGATGCTGCATACTTTTCGGTACTAGACTTATGTTTCTCCTCCTTTTCCATCCCACTTCATCTGGATAGTCAATAACTCTTTTCTTTTAACTATCAAGGTAAGCATTATACTTGGACAAAACTACCTCAAGGTTATACCAAGTCCATGTCCATCTTTTTACAAATCTAAAAGAGGGAATTAAAGGACCTAAAGTTTCCAGAAAAATCAAAACTAATACAATGCATAGATGACTTGCTGCTAGAATCAAAAACAAGGGAGGCTTATAAGGTAGACATAGTCTATTAACTTACTCAGCTTGCTAAAAAGGGACATAAGGTCTCTAATTGAAAGTTACAATTATAGTCCTCAAAAGTAAAATATATAGGGCATATAAGTAAAAAAGGAGAGAGATGAATCCTGGCAACATGGGTAAGTGCCATGGCTGCGGCACCCCAACCAGTAACTCAAAAAATAGTGGCTATTGCAGGCAGTGGGTTCCAAATTACAAACATTTGACAAAACCTTTAACCGAGCTTACTCAACAAAATACTCATAAACCCATCCCATGGGGAGAAAAGGAAGAGGCAACTTTTATAGGATTAAACCATGCTCTTGTGACAGCACTCATTTTGGGATCATCAAACTATGAAAAACTCTTCAGACTTTACTGTCACAAAAAATAAGGTTGTGCAGGGTGTGTTAGTTTAAAGAGCAGGAGATAAGTACAGCCCTGTCACCTATTTCAGTACAATGCTTGATCCAGTAGCATGTGCACTCCTTGCTCAAGAGTGGTGGCTGAAGCTTCCATCTTAACAGAGTTGGCTGAATCTATAATACTGGAACAAAAGCTCACAGTAGCAGTCCCTCAATCCATATCTGCTTTGCTCTTAAAAGGCAAAACCCAATACATGTGCTCAGCACAGCTAACCAGGTACAAGTTGTCCCTCATTTGGAAATCATTGGTGCATGTAATCAGGTGCACAATTCTGAATCCACAGAGGAGGACGAGGGAGAGCTGCATGACTACCTGCTGGAATCTAACCAGTTGTTTACTCCTACAAATGACTTACACAATGCAAAATTGGAGTACTTTGTGGATGGAAGTTGTCACTGTGATGATAAAGGGAACTTCACTGCCACACTGGCAGTTTGCACCAAAACAGACATCATTTTAAAACAGAGGTTGAAAGAAGTCTCTTCAGCACAGGTAGCAGAATTAGTAGCATTAACTGAAGCCTGCAAATTAGCAGAGGTTAAGACAGTTAACATTTATACTGATTCTAGGTACACATTTGGCCTGAATCATGATTTTGGCCAATTATGGAAGCAAAGAGGGTTTTTAACATCTATTGGCTCCCCTATAAAAATGCTTTCTATGTTGATTACCTCCAAAAAGCCTTACTGTTGCTTGAAGAAATTGTAGTAATTAAATGTCAGGAACATCAACCAAGTAGTACACCTGTTCCAAAGGGTAATAACCTGGCTGATTTAGCTGCTAAAGATGCCGCCATTAAAATGGAACATTTTGTATGCATGCCAATCTGTACAGGCAAACTCTCTTTTTGATTTTGAGTTATCAAAAGGAAGCACCAATGCGGAGAAGGGCTGATTGGAAAAGGCAGGATGTTTCTGCTGACTGGAATTATTGTGGCTGTCATTGGATGGGAGAGTGGTGGCCCCCTTAGAATTCCTCCCTTACATGGTAAGAATCTATAACCTACCAAGCCCTGTGGGTAAGAACTCTATGATACAGCTAATCAGTAGAGACTGGTATGCCCCCTTCTGTTCTCTTTATTGCTTCACTACATAAATAATGTGCTGTATGTCTAGAACATAATATAATCAAGCCAAAATAGTGTCTGGCATCAACTGAACCATCCTCTTGGGGATCTGTTGTAAATATTCAAATGGATTTTATTCAGTTACCTAAAGTTCAGAGATTTGAGTATGTGATGGGTATTGTTTGCATGTCTTATTGTTGGGTGGAAGCTTATCCCCTGTGTGAAAGCACATGATGTAACCATAGTAAAAAAGTTGCTATGTGATTTTATTCCTAGATTTGGAGTAGTACACATAATCAATTCAGACCAAGGTACATATTTTACAGCACTGATTGTTAAAGAATTATGTAGAGTTTGGTGTTATGCTGCAGTTCTACTGCCCACATCAACTGTAGTCTTCAGGGCTAGTAGAGAGGGCAAACAGAATCATAAAAACAGAGTAACTGAAGTGTATCATGAAAATGGACTTAAGTGGCCAGATGCCTTACCTTTAGTTTTAATGCCTTTAACCCAAACTGCCGTCTCAACAACTGAAAACTGGATGCGCCAAAACCACCTCTCTCTCTCTCTCAATGCAAATAAATCAAAGATTTGAGTATTCCCTCCCACAAAGACCCTCTCCTATGATAAAAACAACTTCAAAGTCTATAGTCAAACCAACACACCTATAGAAGTGGTCCCCTCTGCCAAACTACTTGACATTACTGTAGATGAACACCTCAAGTTTGATATTCATATTCAACAAAATTTTAAGAAAACCCAGCAAAAGCTAGGTATGCTGTATAGGAATAATCACTTTCTCTCCATCTCTACCAGCAAACTCTGGCCTTGACTTATCTTCTTCCTTCCTTATTATACGGATCCCCTTTCCTAACCAACCTGTCCTACTCTATCACCTCTAAACTAGAAAACTGTTACAACAAAATCTCTAAATTTGCCTCTAAATCTAAAAATACCACCCATCACTGCCTAACCCTACAATCCCTGAATTGGCTTGAACTCCCAAACTACCTAGACTATCTCCAACTCACTACTGCATACAGACTCATATTTCACCCAACAAAATGTCCCACTCTAACATCCTTCCCCCTTATACACCCAACAGAGCTCTCAGATGTGAAAATCAGAACTTAATTACTACCCATAAACCTAAACATCCTGCTGGCCAACTTCTCCTATCCTTTTCACTAGGCAAAAAATGGAATTCCCTTCCCTCCACACTAAGAACCATACCAAACTCAGAAAACTTCAAAACCCAACTATTCAAGCACCTGTCCACTAAATGGAAATGTACCAGCCTTCACCCAACCTAATCAAAGGGGGTTTTCTCTCTGGTTCCCAAGCTCTACAACTCTCATAGTTATCTTCCTATGAGCCTATCTAAGCTCTCAACAATTTCTATAGCTTCTCTCTAAGCTCTCAACAACTCCTACAGCTACCCTCACATAGCCCAACCTTGTAAGTATTGTAAATAGCATTCTACTGTTGATGTGTGTATGTAAAGCATATTTACATTTTCTTAAAAGGTTTGTATGTAAACTGTTTCCACACCTAACACATATCTGTTTTCCTCACATGAAACTGTATGATTCCTACCTTCAAGCTTAATGAATTTGTTAACTATGCATGATATTGAATGCATTTATGAGTAACTATTCTACATAATATTACCTTTAATATTAACTATCAGATGTATCTAAATTGTATAATGCATCTTGGAGCTTTTCTCCCCAGACCTCCACTGAAAATGGGTCAATTCAGCCCAGTGGACTTCTCCAGTAATCAAACAGCAAATAAATAAATAAATAATGTCTACCAAAAAGCTCTTGCCACATGGGATCCTTATGCACTGTCCGATGAGGATGCTTGCCACACCTCCCATTCTGCTTGAATCAAACACTGAATTAGTGTTAAATAATGAAGCCATTCTGTCTTATTGTTCAAAACCTGTTTCTCTGTTAACTACTTATTTTTCATAAGTAAGGGAGGCCCTGCCAGCTCCAGCCTCTGCAAAGTGTCATGAGTTAGAACCAGGAGACTAGGTACAAATTGTTTCAGTGTAAGAACTGTCTCCAACTCTGGTGAAAGAGACAGTATTTGGTATTGCTGATTTCCCAGACTGCAGTATGCTGTGCATGATTGCCTGTCTGGGAACATGCCTCCCACTGCTGTAGAATGTGTCAAATAACCAACTCAAAAGTTGCAGTGGAAGGAGAAGCAGTTGTGCAGAAGGAGAAACCTATTGCATGACAGACCAGATCAAATAAAAATGTGTAACATTCTGCTCCTGGGCTTCCTATAATTATTGTCACATTGGGCTTCTTGCTTCAAAGGAGGAAACCTGGCAAAAATTATTCCAGCCACGAATAGGATGTGTCTATCAACTGGTTTGTTAAATTTAATGTTTTTTCCTGTGTCTTAAAATCTTATGCTTTGAAAATAGACAGCAACAATTGCTGGGTATGTAGACATATACCTGATACCTACAAACATGAAATACCCATAATACCAGTACCCTTTGAACTGAATGAAATTATAAACTTTACAATGACTGACTATATAGAAAAGGGGTTTGTTAAGGGTGAGGAAAAACCTGTGCTTCAATTAAAAGGCTATCACTAAATGGCACCTTTATGTTTAGAAGGTGACATTAGCAATAGCAGCTTCCATGAATACGTTATGGTAGGACGCAGCCAATGCAATCTCACTACATGGACTCCAACAGCCATGAAGGACTGCGTCAAGGTGTACCCAAACCATACCTGCCTAGCTATGAGAAGTACAAACATGACTCTACTATTTAAAATCATTTATCTGACTGACACCAAAATAATACCTACCAGACAAGGTGTCTATTCTGTTTACAACAACATTGAAAGAGTTCTTATTACCTTGCCTTTCTTGTTCCTGCTATCAGACATTTACAGCACTCCCACAGGGAAAGATCCAAAATGCAAAAAAAAAAAAAAAAAGGATAAACATTAAGCATACCATGAACCCAATAGGGATGGTTGATGCTTCCTGAATTTATCATCATGGTTTGGAAAAGGTCACTTTTAAAGGACTGTTTCATATGGATCTTGGTAATTATGTCATTTCTGGGGCTGGCATTTTCCCATAGTATGGAGCCTCAAAGGCCATCTGGGAACTGCAAAAACTGTTGAAACCTCTAAAGGTATGAAGCAATACCACTTTTGAGGCAGTGAATTTGATAATGGTTGAAATTACTACTATAAAAACAGTAGTTCTTCAAAATTACATGGCTGTTGACTTTGTCCTAGTCTCTAAAGGATGTACCTGTACCCTGGTGGGGCAGAGTGTTGCTCTTTTATTCCAGACAATGAACATGTCATCAAAGACCATTTGCAAATTATCCAAAAAGGTTGCTCAGTAGTCTTATGTCAAGGAGGTGGACAGTTTGCAGTGGGCCTGGCTAGCCAATCTTTTTTCAGGATGGGGAGAAAGAAGTTTGTAATGTTAATAATTGTTGTAATTTTGTTATTCACCATGCTCATTTCTTGTTTGAAGCTTTTAATAGCAGAATGCTTGAACTGAAGATCTGCTACATATAAGATAAATTTAATGCCCAATCAAGATAAAAATTAACATCTCAAGCAAAAGTTTAAAATTATGTACAATAGCTATAACTTTTAGTTATGTACTCACCATAACTTCAGATGTTTGGGATCCATCTCGCCTACATTCTGACTGATGGGTTGAGATCCATGCCAAAGAGCGAAGTCTCTTATTGGCTGAGCTTACTATATCCCAGGATGCACCACTACCAGTCCCCCAGATCTAGTTTGTCCGCATACATGCACACATGCACGCCCTGCTTATATAACATCGTCAGATGAAACAAGATAAAACAGTAGAACTCAAAACCGTTCAATCTCTTCTGATCTCCAAAGCAGGGGAAGGAGGAGATGGATCCCAAACATCTGAAGTTATGGTGAGTACATAACTAAAAGATGTTATGTGATCCTCTACATTCTGACTGATGGGACAGCGTCCTAGCACCTGAATCCTGGGTGGCTCACTGGAAAACACTCCTGAGTACCGTGGAACCAAATGATGCTCGTCCTTTAGATGCCACATCCAATTTGTAGTGGGAAATGAGGTTGGACCAAGTAGATATAGCGAGCTTGGAATGAAAGGCTATAGAAGTAGCCATAGCTCTGGTAGAATGAGCTTTGATAGATGTTGTAAGTTGCTTATTTGAAGAAGAATAGGCCTGAGTTATGCAATCTCTGATCCATTTTGAGATAGTAGCTTTGTGATGGTTTGGCCCAATTTATTATCTGAGAAGGACACAAACAACTGGTCTGACTTACGGTTGCTGAGTCCTGTCTAAATAGAAGCGTAATTGTCTGTGAACATCCAATTTATGGAGAGTGTATTCTGCTTCATTGGAGAATTTTGGAAAGAAAACTGGTAGCTCTAGAGATTGTTGAAGACAGAAACTAGAACAGACCTTTGGGACAAAGGATGGATTAGGCCTAAGTGATACTCTATCCTTGTGGAAAATCAAGTACGGTGGCTTAATAGACAGGGCTTGAAGCTCTGAAACTCTTCTTGCAGAAGTAATAGCCACTAAGAATGCTGTTTTCCAAGACAGATATTTTAACTCGCATGTAGCAGCCGGTTCGAAGGGAGATGTTAATGCTAAGCACCAAATCAAGATCCCACGGAGGTGCAGGATGAAAAACTGGTGGTCTTAATAGACTCGCACCTTTAATGAACGTTTTGCATAGTCTGCTGCTCATCAAAGGAGGATCCGTGGATTCGTGGAATTTAGAGATAGCCGCTAGTTGGACTTTAATAGTTGAGACAGAAGATCCCTGATTAAACAGGGATGTTAAGAATTTCAAAACCTCTGGGACAGGAGCAGTGATAGGGTCTAAGCCCTTGAGTTGAGCCCAGATAGCAA
Organism: Protopterus annectens; assembly: GCF_019279795.1. Lineage (NCBI taxonomy): Eukaryota > Metazoa > Chordata > Ceratodontiformes > Protopteridae > Protopterus > Protopterus annectens. Next base: position 147,570,020 of record NC_056739.1, read on the forward strand.
ACCTCTTCCACTTACTGAGGTACAATTTGTTAGTGGTGGGTTTGTGGGTCAAGATAAAATGTGAACAACTTCCGGGTCTAGTGTGTCTTCTAACTAAGGTCGGAAGTGGAGGAGCCAAGCTGTCAATTTCAAAGATTGAAGGGACTGATGCCAATGTCCCGACTGATGGATTAGCAAGTCCGAATCAGGTCTAAGGTCCACGGATCGTCCACTGCATGCTTCTTCAGGTAAGGAAACCATATCTGACGAGGCCAGTATGGGGCAATCAGAATCATTGAAGACCCCAGTTGAGAAGCTTTTGAATAACTTTGGGAAGAAGTGGAATTGGAGGAAAGGCATAAAGTAGCCCTGTTGGCCAAGGTTGTGCCAGAGCATCCATGGCTGGTACTTCCTGGTGTGGGATCAAGGAGAAGAACCTTTGGCACTTGGTGTTTTGTGGAGTTGCAAATAGGTCCCCCATCTCTTGAAAACCTGGGCTGCTAGGTTTAGAGACCACTCGTGAGGAGAGAGAATTGTCCTGCTTAATTTGTCCGCCAATACATTTGACTTTCCCGGGATGTGGGTCGCTACCAAGAAGCGGTTGGTAGCTACAGCCCATCCCCACACTCTCATGGCCTCTCTGCAAAGGGGTAAGATCTGGTCCCTCCTTGTTTTCAGATACCAGACCACCGACATGTTGTCTGTGTGGATGGCGATGATGCCCTGAGGAAGAAACTTGTGTAAGGCCTGTAGGGATAGAAGTACAGCCCTCATCTCCAACACGTTGATGTGGAGAAGAGCTTCGTCTGGAAGCCAGGAGCCCTGAACTAGCCTGCCCAGACAATGCCCCCACCCTATCTGGGAGGCATCTGTCGTCAGGGTAACCACTGGAGGGGGGAGAACAAAGGGTTTTCCTTGATCCAAGTTGGATGTCTGAAGCCACCAGCGAAGGTCCCTTTTGCATATTTCCGTAATCATGATGTGATGATTGAGCGGAAGATCCTGAAAGGACCATTGAGTTGACAAGAGCCACTGAAGAATCCTCATGTGTAATCTTGCTAGAGGAACTAAAAGAACCGTGGCAGACATTGAGCCTAAAACCTGTAGAACCATCCTGGCTGGGGCTTTGGATCTCGAGATCAGAGCTTGAACTTGGCCCTGTAAAGTTTGGATCCTTCAATCTTGAGTCTATCTCTGCTCCTATAAACTTTATGTTGAGAGGGCAGCAAGACAGACTTTGACCAATTGAATGTAATCCCAAACACCCAGGAGATGGTGGCTTTGAGGTTGTCGATTAGTAGATGCCTGGTGGTGGCAGACAGGAGCCAGTCGTCGAGATAGGGAAACACTTGGAATACAAGACTTCTCAGGTGAACTACTGCCAAACACTTGGTGAACACCCTGGGGCTGTGGTGAGACCAAAGGGCAGAAAATTGGTAATGACTGACTCCCAGGCTGAATACCTTCTGGACGCCTGATGTATCGGTATGTGATAATAGGCGTCCTTGAGGTCTATGGAGCACATCCAAACATCCTTCTCCAATAATGGGAGAATGGATGACCATTCGAATTTGGATTGGATTGGTTCAGTCTGCTGAGATCCAATATTGGCCTCAGGTCCCCTGTCTTTTGGCACTAAAAGAACCTGGAGTAATTTCCTGATCCGATCTGGTCTGTTTTTCTAGCAGCTTTAAACTGCTATTTCGACTGGGTGGTGGGTCCGGGATTCTCTTGGTATGTGAATGGGATGGTGTAACCTCGGCACCCATCTGTCCTGAGTGATTGACTCCCAGGCTTTTAGGTGCTTTGACACCCGACTGGCTCAGCACAGCACAGCCGGGCAATCCCTCATGATGTGTGGGAGGCTGAATGAAAAATTTCCCCATCCTCTGCCTCTGATCTTCCTGCTGCTGGGAGAAAACCTCTTGCTCACAGCGGGTAAGGGTGTCTTTCACCTTGGGTCCAAATAATGAGGACCCATCAAAGGGAAGACTTGAAGGCCTGACACAAGTGGAGCCAGGCTTAGGAAATGAGCCTCATGGACGAGTTAGAAATTGTGGATAGCCAACTGAGAGCTAACCGACTGGGCTAGCTGCTCAGGTAGAGGAATCTGACAACTCCTTGACCAGATCCTCTGAAGCCTGGTAAAATGTGCCAAATAATTCAGAGACCTTAAGGTAATGTCCATACTCCTAGACTCCTTATTAGGAGGATGGACTGACGTTGAAGCCTCTGCCACGTCCTGCTGTGTAGCAGATGCCACCACCATGGCATCTACAGCCACGCCTTTAGTAAGGAACAGCAGACAAAAGACAAACTAAATCCAGAAGCTGCGGAGACACCCAGGAGGCGGAGGGCTGAGCTCCAAAGGCCTTGAGGAGCACTGACTCCGCAGAGGGGTTTGGATATCCAGCCGCCTCGTTGTTTGAGGATCTCTAAGATGTCTGCAAATGAGACATCATCTCTGCATCATCCATATCAGTGTATCTCTTCCTTGGGGGTTCCTCTGAAGACAACTCAAGAACCCTCAGGAGGGGAACCCCACTGGGTAACCTCAGGCCTTAGGGGAACTGCCAAAGACCCAGTCTCCAAGGTGAGAGATGGCAAGAGGACTTGGCCAAGGCACTCCTCATGGCCCTGGACCCCAGAATCCTGGGAGTGTCCGGAAGTCCAGCATAGGTCAAACATCACCCCGGGTCCAGCGGTTGGAGTAAGGGTCGGAGCCGACCCTGAGATCTCCACCGGCTCCAACAGCACCTGCTCAAGCAGTCGGAGGAGGAATGGCAATGGGGCCAACTGGGTCGGAACGAAACAAATTTTTGGAAGACTGGGGACTGGAACAGTCTTTGGAGCACCCTGTCTATATCAGAATCTGACATTCTCAAGACCGAGAGGAAACAGAACGGGTTCGAAGGCCTCTCCATCGGCCCCAAAGGGCTAGGGGACCAGCTCAATACTCACACCAGATTCCATCGGTGCCGCGAGCAGCCCCCAGCCATGAGTCGATACTGGTGGCATCGAGAGGCCTGCCTAAGTCTCTTGGCAGTCGGATCCGACGGACTGGTCGGAACGCGGAGAGGATGCCAAGGCTTCTTCAAAGGAAGGTTTAATTAACCCCTTAAGAATCAATTTATTTTTCCTCTCCTGGAGGACCCTTGAGGAAAAAGCGTGACATACACTGCATGACTCCTGCAAGTGCTTTGCCCCTAGACAATATACACAGAGCGAATGATCGTCTGTGATAGACATTTTGAAGCCACATTTCGAACATTTTTTGAAACCCGAAGGCCTAGGGGTTTGAGACATGATGTTAAACAATTCTAGTAACTTTGACAGGAAAGTAAACAATTACAGCTTTACTGATGATAAACCTAAGCTTACAGATATAGCTTAACACAAACACTTCCTGTAAATGACAGGGAACTCTAAACAAGTATAGATTTACTTGAGACCCTGTAAGTTTTAAAAAGGTTGACAGTCCGGGAAGGCCCTGGATGGAGAGGGGCCGAAAACAAACTCAACCCAATCACACACAACAGTTTTCACAATCTTAAAACAGCTTTGTGACCAAAAATAGCAAAAACTGACAGAAAAGTTAGTTAATAAAACTACTCAGCCCCAGCTCGAGACCACGTCTTCGCAGGGAAGCGCAAACGAGATCTGGGGACTGGTAGTGGTGCATCCTGGGATATAGTAAGCTCAGCCAATAAGAGACTTCGCTTTCTGGCATAGGCGGCATTTGGCGGAGCCGAGGGATCGGCTCCGAACCCATCAGTCAGAATGTAGGCGAGATAGGATCACATAACATCTTGTGATGCTTTAAAAGCATCAAACAGGAAACTGAAGGAGAAAGAAGAAAATGGTATATGTGCAATGGCTAACTAAATACGGAACTAACAAACGTTACTAAATACTGAACACAGAGGCTTTCAACAGCTCAGAAACCAGTTTAAACCAGTGCAGGAGGCCTCAAAAAGAAGTGCATTGAAGTTGTTGATGTAAACATGACTGTACAATCATGCCCCTAAAGTAAGAAAGTGATAGGGTGCACCTGTGTATCATGCAACTCTTACCTAAAGTTGTTGGTTAACAACTATTTATCATGAAGCTTTCATGCAAAATTTTGTGTACAAATAAGACTGCTTTATGCTCCTTGATAGAACTAGTCATCCTAATTCTCCAACACACATTGAGTGTGAAGAAAAAATAAAGGCAGAATTGTGTATCACACTCAAAGTTGTTTCCAAGATTATTTTCCTGCAGTAACTAAAAAAAACAAGTAATTCACTTGTTAATGTGTCTTCTGAAATTAATATCTGACAACAGTAAAGTATTTCTTCTCTGTTTCACACATATAGTTTTTAGCCAGCTACAGTGTAATACTCCAACATTAGTCCTGCAAAGTTGTCCACTGTCAATAATATTTGATAGCCTGCCACAATAATTAAAAAAAATACCTCACCCTACAGCCAACTGCAGGCTTTATCTTGTTTTATTTTACCCATATGTTAACTGTCTGAGCACACTGGGCACAACAGTCTCTTTTCAGAGGTAACATGGTAGCAGTGGCTGGTTAAGTGACTTGCTCAGAGTCACACAGAAGGCAAATGGAGGAGGAAAGAATCAAACTCTGTACCCTCAACTTCCAGAAAAATCACAGGTAATCAGAGTAGGGAGTAAAGAGGGTGAGTAATGGAACTGATAGAAGCACAGGAAGGAGTGAAGTATTTGGGCTTTAGGGTTTTCGAAGAAGTAGAACAAGTCAGAAGAAGAAATTGGGAGGAACTGAGAGGACAGAATATGCATAATATTGGCTAAGTGGGTGTGAATAGTTTATACGTTGGGAGGAAGGATTAGTCTGAAAAGGTACATAATTTTATCTTATGAAATTGTTATGGGGATATATATTCAAATAAAGCCACAAGAGAAATGGATACAAGAGATACAGACTATATTGGTAGGCTTATATTGAGGCAGAACAGAGAGCAAATAGCAAGGATAGACTGAGATCTGATAGGTGGATGTGGAGCACTGGATTTTAAATAGTATGTAAATCTACCTTAGAGTTTAAGGGGAAGAGAACTGAAAGAAGGGGAATGGATTTGTTGGGAAGAGAGATATAAAGGGAAAGACAGGTGTGTACCAAGAAACTAAACATTGCACAAAGTGTTTCTGGAATAATACCTGCAAATGTTATACGGATGGAAAGAAGATAAGACACACTCTGAGAGGGGAAGCCAGGGGAACTAGAAAGGAAATTACAGAAGTGGAAGAAGACAGTAATTAGTGTAGTGAAGGTCTTGAAAGGAGAGGTGGGTGAATGTTGGCTTTTTTGAATACATGTAGTAAAAATATGGAGAAGGAGTAGGGAATTGATTATTTCACAAAGGGCTCCTTGCAAAAAAATGAAGGTGAAGATGCAGGCAGTGTTAGATAAGAGGAAAGGTAATGGAAAGTATAAAGGGAGATGTCAATGGAAATGGGAAATATTAAGTGGATGGGCAAACACACAGAAAGGTAGGACAGGGAGATTACACAATAGTTTGAGAGAAAGTACAGCTCAGTTGGCAATAGAGAGGTTGAGGAAAACATGGCTAAAATAGTCTAGGGAGAGGGATGAAGACTCTTTGGGAAAATGTTCTGGTCAAGATGAGATCCTTGAACAGAGTGGCGTTAGCTAGAGACATTTGGAGATGTTTAAGCCAGACTGGTGTGGAAATGGTACAAAATTCCGGTAAGGGTATAAAAGAAGGGATGGGTTCAGACACCATGCTGACGATGGAGTGATATGCCAAATACAGACCAATTACATATGTGGAGGGCCTGTAAGGAAATGGCTTGGAGAATCTGGAGTGACATATTTCAAAGGAAGATTTCAGATAGTTCTGTCTGTTTTGGAGTTGAGACTACAATAGAAAATGCCCTAAAAAAGAAGTTATGTTCTTACCATAACATTCCATCTGTGTTGTTCATCTTCATTCATTCATTACTGATGGGTGTCGGTTCCATCTTCAGTACCGAGTTGGCCTTATAACAAGCTTGTGCCAGCCAAAAAACTCTCGAGCTAAGCTTTTACCCACAATGCCCTTCTCCCAGTTACCTCAGATTGAGTTTGCCCATAATAAGTAAAGCAGAGGCTTTCTCTGAACAGAAACCCTAAAGTAGGAATAGGACCCAATGCGATCCTCCCGGAGCCTCTGGAGGGGGAAGGTGGGTGAAACATAATGAATGAATGAAGATGAACACAGATGGAATGTTATGGTAAGAACATAACTTCATCTGATGTTGTTAATCTTCATTCATTCCTTATTGATGTGAGAGTCCATAGCTACCCTTAGTCCTGGGAGGCCCTTATGGAAGGTTGTTCCTGAGTACCATTGAACCAAAGCATGCTCACCCCCTGGAGAACAAATCCAATTTGTAATGAGTGATAAAGGTAAGAGGAGTAGCCCAAGTTGCAGCTGCACAAATATCATCCAATGAAGCTCTTTCATGAAAAGCAACAGAAGTTGCTACTGACCTGGTGGAGTGTGCCCGACTTTACATGGTAGAGACCCATTATTTTGTTGGTAAATTAAGCATATACAGCTTCTCAACCACTTGGACAAGATCACTTTTGAGACAGAGTTTCCCAGTTTCGGGCCTGAAAAGGACACGAAAAGCTGTTCTGTTTTACGTATTGACTTAGTTCTGTCCAGACAAAAATGTAATTGCCTATGCACATCCAGCAAATGAGGACAATCTTTACTTTTGTTTGAGTAGTTGGGAAAAAAGACTGTCAGGTCAATAGTTTGGTGAATTGTCAATTCTGAGATAACTTTGGGCAGGAAGGAAGGGTTAGTCCGGAGCGATACTCTGTCCTTATGAAATACCTTATAAGGGCATTTTATACACAAGGCCTGACGTTCAGAAGTGCGCCTGGCTGAAGTTACAGCTACCAAAAATAGTGATTTTTCAGGACAGGAACTTTAAACTGCAAATGAAAGCAGGTTCAAAAGGCAGTTGTGTCAGGGGCTGTAGTACTAGTGTTAAATTCCAAGGTTCAATGGGTTTCTTGAAAGGTGGTCTGATATGCGAGACCCTTTTAAGAAAGTTTTGTAGAGACGATGGGAGATTAGTGATCAGTCTTGGAATCTATTATGGAAATTAGAGACAGCAGCCAGGTGCACTCGGATGGTTGAAGCTGCTGATCCTTAATGAAGAAGAGTTGAAAGGTAATCCAATACTACACTAACAGGTGCTGTAGAGGGGTCTAGTTGTCTTTGTCGGGACATGGTAAAAAAACTCTTCCACTTGCTGGGACAGATTTTCCTGGTAGATGGTTTATGTGAAGCCAGAAGAATGTTACATACAGGGGAGGTAAGGTTATTCTGCCTGGCAATTCCTGGAAATGGAGAAACCAAGCTGTCAGCTTGAGCCTGGATATGTTTGGGTGAGTCAACCCTTGTGGGTGCAAAATCAATTCTAGAGTTGGATCCAGAATTCAAGGTCAATATATTAGGTGAGACCAGAGGAAGGGAAACCAAATTTGTCATGGCCAGTATGGTGCAATGAGGATTATCCTGCTTCTCAGATGAAGGGCTTTCTTTAACACCTGAGGAATCAGGGGAAAGGGAGGGAAAGCATACAGAAGTCCCGTGGGCCAATTGTATATCAGAGCGTCCCTCGGGGACTCCCCCTGCGGAGGGATTAGGGCAAAGTAGCAGCTGCATTTGTGATTTGCTTGAGAGCCAAAGAAGTTGCAGCAAGGCTGGCCCCAGCAGCTGAAGATCTTTGCCACAATAATTGGATTGAGGGACCACTCATGAGGCAGTAGGATACATCTGCTCATTTTGTCTGCAATCACGTTGGAACTCCCGGGAATATGCGTGCAATCAGAAAGTGGTTGGAAGCTATTGCCCATTGCCAAATTCTCATGGCCTCTTGACACAACGGGTAGGACTTGGTTCCCCCTTGTTTGTTGATGTACCAGACTACTGACATGTTGTCTGATTGAACAGCAATTGTCCCTGATGGAAGAATGGATTGAAATGCTTGCAACACCAGAAGCACTGCCCTCAGCTCTAGGAGACTGATATGCAGGTTGGTCTATATGTCTGACCAAGTACCTTGGACCATCTTCCCTTGGTAAAGCTCACCCACCCTATCAGGGAAGCGTCCATGGTCACTGTGGCCCTGGGCTGTTGTGGGCAAAATGGATGACTCCATAGATTTTTGTCTGGCTTCATCCACCCCGTTAAATCTTGTTTGCATCACTGAGTTATCCATATTTGAAAAGACAAGGGATGGTGCAAGGGGTATCACTGAGTTAGAAGGAGCCATTGGAGAATTCTCATGTGAAGATTTGTTAGGGGTGATTGATACTGCCATGGAACCCAGGAGTTGGAGAACTGCCCGAACTGATGCTAGGTTTTGATAGAGTGTGCCACGGATTTGGGATCTTATCCTGTATAATCTGTGGTCCGGAAGAGAGACTAGGCAAGCGTGTGTATTGAAATTTGCTCCTATAAATTCCAAGGTTTGAGAGGAAATCAAATTACATTTTCCCCAGTTTATAGTTTACCAGGAATTTGTTAATTTGAGAGTGTAGTCTAGAGCTATCTCCAGTAGACGCTTGGTGGGGTCAGTGAGGAGCCAATCGTCTAGATATGGAAACACCTGGAATCCTTGTAATCTCAAGTGAGCTGTTACCACTGCCATGCTCTTGATGAACACTCTGGGGGCTGTAGAGAGTCCAAAGGGCAGTGAGCAGAATTGAAAATGACTGGCTTCTTGTCAGAAGCAAAGAAATCTTCTGGAGCGTTTTTCCATTTTTATGTGGTAATACGCATCCTGAATATTTGTTGAGTACATCCAATCATCTTTCTCCAAAAGTGGAAGGATAGACTGAACCGTGACCATCTGGAATTTTTCTTGTTTGACAAATTGTTCAGGATGCTGAGATCCAGAACTGGCCTACAGTCCCCCGTTTTCTTTAGCACAAAAAAAAATCTTGATTAGAATCTGGATCCTATCTGGTCTGGTGGGACTGTTTGGATGACTCTTTTTTGAAGCAGCTTTTGAATTTCCTGTGCTGCTGATTCCCTTTGACTGGGTGGAACATTGGGAATTTGTCTTGGTGACTTTGGGTAAAGATTGAATGGGACATAATATCATCTGGTTATGATCCGTTGCACCCATAAATCTTTTGTTATTGTTAGCCAGGCAGAATGGTGCAAGGAAAAAGTCTCCCAACTGCTTCTAGATGAAAGCAATTGGGCCGCTCCTCAGGAGTGCTGATATGGTTGCCCAGAACAGGAATCTCTGGACCCCTGGTTATGTGGACACTGTCTGCCCCTGTAGGGGCACCTTCTGGATGAGTTACCCCCTCTGCACCGAGGATTATACTCACCACATGTGTCATGGAAAGGACCCTGTGATTTCTTGTGCCACATCTTCCTGCTCCTCTGGTTCCTAGAGTAAGGATGCTGAGGGTGCAAAAACATATGCCCACAGCAGAAAGGGCCTTGGCGCCCTTCTCACACCTGGCTAAAGTGTCTTTCACTTTTGGAACAAAGGGGGAAGAAGCTTCCACTTGAGCATTCAGAAAGGAAGACTTAAAGGGGTCCGCAAAGTCACAGAGGTGCATCTAGGCATGATGTCTCATGATAACACCTGAACCCACAGTTCTAGATGTTCCTTCAGTGGTGTGGGAAATCAAATGCATGGAGGAGTTGGATATGGATTCCAGGGTAGCAAGCTGTGAGGCAACCTTGTCACACACCTCATCAGAGACAGCTCCTGCGAAGGTTTCGGAGAGTTCGGAGACTAGATCTCTCTGAAGTCTGGTGAAGTGTGCCAAATAATTCAAAGACCTAACAGCAAAGGTCGATGACACAAAGACTCGCTTCCCTAATCTGTCCACCACCCGAGACTCACTGTTTGGAGGGTGGACAGTCTGGCTTTCCTCAGCAAGCTCCATTTTTGTGGCAGCCACCACCACCATCTCGTGTACTGGAAGACCCTTGGACCAGTGAGGGGTCTGTTCGGGAGGGGATAAAATCTTGTCTGGTCTCCATGGAATTGGCTCAGTGGTATCAGAACTCTTCCATGCATGCTGCATGATGAGTTGAACCAGCTCATCTGCAGGTGGGGTCACCCAGGAAGTAGAAGGTCGAGCACAAAAAGCCTGCAGGAACACGGACTCCTCGGAGGAGGGGTTGGTGGGCTTCCACTTACCCCTCTGTTTCAATATCTCAAGAATGTCTCCAAAAGAAACATCATCAGGGGGCGACCTTGTGGACCCCTCCCCTTCATTGTAGTCCATGTCTTCAGTGAGAGACTCCTCAGGGGAGTCCATGTTCTTCATCTTGCACATCCTCTTGTGTGGTACCTCCTCAGTGGGTGCTTCTGAAGAGGACTCCGAAGAAGGGGCACCCTGTGGTAGGGTATCCTGAGGCTCTTGTGCTTGATGTCCTGAAGTGGCGGCTTGTGTCAGCTGCAGCTCAGAGGGAGGATGTATCTCCAATACCAACAGTTTGCCTGTGGAGGCCAGGGCCCTCTCCATTGCCTGGATAGCTGGCCCACCCGAAGAGGGATGGGAGCCCAGAACCAAGAAGGACAACCTTGGAACCAGGGTCACACCCCGCTCCAACATGCCAGCTCCCAAGGATGGAATCTCAAGAGGACTAGGTACTTTGAGGACTCCAGGGATCATAGACAGTGCCATTGGACATATTGGTGCCATGCTAGGAACCACAGTGCCTACAGTCCAGTCACAATCCTGAGAGAGGCTTGGTTCCAGTTGAACCGAAGGCCACAGGGTCGGCTTCGCAACCACAGTGAGGTCCACCAGTAGAACAGAAGCAGTGGGTACCAATAAGGGTGTCACTACCAGAAGCTTCGATACCTGCACAGAGGTCAAAGGTGAAGAATATTCTGGAGTCCGTAGAGAAAGACCCCCAACTCCTGAAAGGAGGGGGGTTTTGGAAGGTGTTGTAATCCCCCTTGCAGTCAGCAGCTGATCCACAAGACGCAACACTTCCAGTTCCAAGATGCTCCTGGTCATTCATGTAGATATCCCCAATGAGGAGTCAAATCATTCCAGGAAAGGGCTGAATTGCTGCCTGAGAAAGGGATCCACTGTGGGTGAATATCAGGTCTGAGCCGTATGGTCCATTGGCACTGAAGTCTCAGTGGAGACATGTGTGGAAGGAGTGTCCGGTACAGATACCCCTGGAGCAGATAATAGAGGTAAGCTTGGTACCACAATCATAGACGGTGCCAGGTCAAAGTAAGTGAAGGTGGAGCCAAAGAAGAAAAAGCAAAGTTTCGGTATGGTCAGTGTCATAGACATACTCGGTGCTGTGGCTGGTGCCGAAGGCACAGACTTTGAGGACAGTGCAGTGGTCAGTACCATAACAGATGGTGCCATGAAAGTCAATTTTGTTGCTGAAGTAGTCAATTTTGGGATTTTTTTGTCTGGGTTCCTGCTTTTTGTCACCCAAAGGTGATGAAGGAACTGAGTGTGGTCTATTTCTCTGTTTTTTACTGGGAGGGGATGAGCCCTCTGACCCAGAGATGGCCTCTGACAAGGGTGTCTTAAGGAGACCCTTCAAGATTAATTTGCTTTTCCTTTCATTAAGGGTTCGGAAGCTAAATCCTTTACAGATAGAGTAAGGTGGTTGAAGAGACAGGTGAGGAACACCCAGACAGTCGACACAAGAGTCGTGGGTGTCTGAATTTGTCATTTTGCAGCTGCACTGGTCTCATTGTTTGAAGCCAGAAGCTCCCCTTTTTCTGACATGATGATAAAGAAATCAACCAACTATCACAGCAATACAATAACTGAAAAGGTTACAGAAAGGATTTTTTTTATAAGAACGAAAGAAAGAAGGAGGAAGGAAAATACCAACAATGGTATTTGAAGAGAGTTACCATAAGGGTAAAGGGGAGAAAGGACCTATACCAACAACGGTACTTAAAGATTACCTAGAATGGTAAGAAAAACAGTAACAACAATAACAAACAACAGTAAGAGAGTGGGTAAATTAGCGATAAAAGAGAGAAGAAAAAATATCAGAGAATACAACAAGTAATTTGAAATTTTCAAAGTACTTAGCTGAGAGCTGGCTTGACACGGCTTTACGGCAACATGGCAAACAAGATCTGAGGTAACTGGGAGAAGGGCATTGTGGGTAAAAGCTTAGCTCAAACGTTTTTGGGCTGGCATGAGCTTGTTTTAAGGCTGACTCAGTCCTGAGGATGGAACCAACACCCATCAGTAAGGAATGAATGAAGATTAACAACATCGGATGAAGTTTTGGAATTACAGCTAGTGGGAGGGGAAGTTAGGAGGAAAATGGTGAGAGTGTGGAAAGACGGGAATATAGTAGGAATACCCAAAAGAGGATGCAAAAGCAAGGATGAACAATGTAGGACTAGGGAATAAAACGCAAATGGACAGATGATGCAAGAAATGGAAGAAGAGATGGGAAGCACAATGAAAGAGGGCAAAGAGAACGTGAAAAATGGGGAAGGGAAATGGTAGTGATCCTAAACCGAGAGATCAGCTGCAGATGAGGGAACAAAGGAATCTGTAATAAACTGAACATTAGCAGGCAGAAAGAAAGCAAAACTGAGTGCTGCAACAATATGGAGGGAGACTGGAAAGGGTGTAATGGCGATTAAAAGGAGGGGTAATGAGGAAGATTGTCCTATTAACCGATCCAACCGAAAAGATGTTATTAATGCAGTGTGATTAATGCTTTGCATAAAGTTTATAAGTCCAGCTTATAGAAACTATGATGTAATATTATAAGAATACTGAAAGGTGGTGAAAAAATGTGGAAAACAATAACAATTTTAAAGCTAAAAAAAACTGTCCTGATGAGTACAGGTAGCAGCTCATTAGCAATTCAGACCTTTAACCCGCTGTGCTAATTGCTAGACCTCTCTCCACTTAAGAGTCATACTATTTCCCCACAGCTGTAATATATAATTTACTGTTTACAATTTGCAGGCTTTCTGCTCCTTGCCACCCCACTTATAGGCTGTAGATTGGACACTGCAGAAAGCTCACAAACTGAGTGGTCAGGTCAGATGTACAGCACCAGTTGCTTAGAACAGAGGCACTGTTGGATGCTTATTTATTTTTATTTTTTAAGTAACAAGGCATACTGCCATGTTTTGTTACTTAACAAAATAAATAAATGAGAGAAAAATGCTTCTAGCTGAATGTTGCCATAAACAACCACCTGGTTCATTTATTTTTAAGGCTGACTATGGTTAGCAGGCCCCTGTATTGCTCTGCCCAACCCCTCAAGTACATTCTGTAGCAATGAGCATGGCTTCTCTGCACTCCTTCCTGCACCTGCAAGTTGGATCCATGCACTGGTATACACAAGTTGGTACACCCGTCTTACACTATATTGCCATGCATACCCCTATGTATGGGGGGGTTATAAAATTTCTTGTATCCTGTCCTTTCTTAAGGGCTGGATACCCATGGTTTGCCCCATCACCATAACTGGACGTGACAGTCCCATTCCACTCACAAATACCCGGTGGCATCCATATCACTCCAACTGTCATCCACAGCACTGACTACAGTGCCCTGATACATTAACAGGCAGTTTTCCTTTTCATTCAGTAGCTTTATACCAATTTCACAGAGGTATTATATGAAATCTTGCATTCCACATATTTTCATTTGTGTGAGTGTTCTCATGCAAAATAGTACCAACACTTGTTTACTGCACTAATAAAGAAGGTTTAATGTGACCATTATGCTAATGGTATGATTTAGTGCCATTGCCTCTGAATCGGAACTGGATTACAATGCACTGCCCACAATGACTAGCACTAGTCATGTTCGTAAAAGCTTGGAGGAAGCACATGACCAATATGCTTGTGCACACAGTCTGTGTACAGTCAAGTGCCACAGCACTGTACTACAGAAACTAGGAAGTCTCCGTTGCTGCACTGTGTTACATGTTACATTATTTCTAAATGTATGTCCATGCACATGGGCTACCATTTTGCTCCTCATGCAGATCTGATTGAGTGGCCACTGCTACTTCAGGCACTGTGGAATGCACAGGTACAGCAAGGTGTGTCAGAGAGATTAAGTGTTTACTGTTCTTTCTGAAGAGGTGCTTCCAGGAGCTTGTGGAAGGTGGATCTCTGTGCAGGGTTGCCAGCATAGTGAGTGATGTAATTGGCATCACCCATTCTGGTGAGCAGTGCCACCATCATTACAGTAACCTGCAGTGGTGCTAATCTAAGCTGCTTCAGTGGTGGAAGACGGAGGTTAGGAAAAGAGAAAGACAGACATATACTGTAAGCATTTTTATTTATTTAGTTTATTTTTGTCCATCTATTTGATTAGCTGTGTACTACATTCTGGGGTGTGCACAATTTGTTTTATAGTGACCAAAGAGAGAGAGAGACAGTCCGAGATGGCAGGATTTCTGAGGAGATGGAAGCATCTCTCCCAGTGGCAGAGTACATATGCCATGTGTGCCACTCCACTGTGTAGCTGCATTTGCATATTTACTATATTTGAGTGCTAATACACTTTTTCTTGCCCTTCCTCAGGACTAGTTGTAGCAGAGGTAGTAAAGTGGCAATGGTCACCTGAACCTGTGTAGGCAGATGTCTGTGGCACTATCACTGCTTGTCAGGTCTGCCTCTCAGCAAGGAGCTGGAGGTCTCTCTGTTGACGGTGACCTGAAAGAATCAATGGCACACTCACTGGCCACTTTTCATGAGAAGGCATAGGCCCATCGTCTGATAATGGCACAGAAGGCTATATCATTATCTCCTGGCATCACTCCCTGATGCTGGTGTCTGCTGAAGTGTGCCAACTACTAGATGCCTGCCTCAGCACAGTGGAGTGCCCCTGGCATGGATTACTAACCACCACCAAAGATGCAGTCTGCCCATGAAATCAGCCATAGAGGTGACCGATAGTTGACTGTTCCCTCTCAGCCAGCCTGGCATTTGTCAGTAGCTTTTGCCCTATTCCTCTCCAGCTGTTCTCTTCCCTAATCTGTTATTCTCCATACCCTATTCATTGTCCAGTCATCGGCATCACCAACTGTCCACCTTTTGACTGACTGTGTCAGTCTACTGTCATTCCCACTATTTGTGTGTATACCACCCCATCTTTCTGTGTCTATATTTTATGTTTGTCTTTTTTTGCACCCCTCCTTCCTTTTACCTTTTCTCACCAACACTTCTTATTTTCATATTGAAGCTGGTGCTGTCTATCCCACAAAACTGGCCTTCCTTCCCCCAGCTCTCATAGCTCGTGGTTACTGTTGTGTGTTTCCCTTTGCTTGCTACTGTCCCAGTTCTTACCTTTCTAACTTTGTCTTTCTTCCCCATTTCTATGATGAGCTGGTGTTGCATTTTGATTTGCTCAACATTAGAGGACTACCTAGATGATCAGGAATGGCAGTTGTGTAGCACTTCACTGTAAGTCTGAGCATCTTGAAGTGGGCCACACTGTGGTGATGTCTGCCACTCCTGTCACTCACCCATCTAGTACACTATGTATCCAATGGGTCACTCATCCACCCTAGCACTGCCCTTCCCAGTAATGCAGAACCTCTGTGTTACTATGTAGCCCTTCCCATGGTATACCAGTGTTATTGTACCCAATAAATACCTGATTTTTTGACTGATCTCACACTACAGGCTACCTAAAGCCTAGCATTATGCCCCTATGAATTACAGACTTAATCTTATAACACATTTAAACATTAAGGTCATCAGTGATGTAGTTGTTTGAGACAGCACACTGCCTCTAACACATTAGTATTACTTAAACTATGACCCAAATGACTCCAGGGAAAAGAAATACTTAACTTTTTGAGTTATTTGAGGCATCAGTCAGGACCTTAGCAAGATGTGATGCACCAGCTGTACTGTATCCTCCAATATGAATATGTGTGTGTGTGTGTGTGTGTGTGTGTGTGTGTGTGTGTGTGTGTGTGTGTGTGTGTGTGTGTGTGTGTATGTGTGTGTATCTCTGTCTATGTGTGTCTGCATCTGTATCTGTGTGTGTATCTGTATCTCTGTGTGTGTGTGTGTGTGTGTGTGTGTGTGTGTGTGTGTGTGTGTGTTTGTGTACGTGTGTGCTTGTATGTTTCCATACCTGTGTCTATGTCTGCATCTGTGTGTGTATGTGTATGTTTCTGTATCTGTATCTATGTCTGTATGTGTTTATGTGTTTGTATATGTCTGTATGTGTGTGTGTACCTCATTTTCTGCCCAAATGATGGGATTTGACAAATTTAAAAAATGACTCTTTTTCCCTCTGAACAGCACATAATCAACATAAAACAACACTACAAATTTAAGCCATCAAACTTAACAAAAAATATGCAGTTTGCAATTATGCATTGTGTAGCAGAGCTAGGAATGACACAAATGGCAGTGTAAGTATCAATATATCTATATTCTACAATACAAAACATTATCAACAGCTAATATATTTATTTATTATATTTATTTATCTTTGTTGACTGGGAAAGTCCACCTGGGATAGAAACCCTCTTTCAACGAAGACTCGGGGAGAACAGCTCCAGTGTATTAGTTTTCTTTCATCAAATGTTAATGAATTAGTTTGGGTAGGCTCTGGTGCAGAGGCATAAAGCTGCGAGCATGGTACAGATGACCAGAGATTGCCAAGCAACCCAGGTTCTGGAGCATGTGATGAAAGAAGGGTATCTGATGCTAGCTCTCCCATTCTGTTGGAAAGAAGGTGGGCAAGCACACTACAGAACCAATACATACAGGGGAGAGAGGTTCACGATGCACCATTTGGACCAGAAACTTGTGCTTGGCTCTCTGAAGCTGTATCCATGGAGCAACCTTCACGGGCTGTGTGCAGGAATATACATGTTCCCACAGGCATGAGTCACCAGCAGAGGGTTTAAGGCCAAAAAAAAAAAAAAAGCCCTGACAGCTGAATGGTGACAGAACGAAGAGGAAACAAATGGGCTAAGTGATGACGGAAGGGAAATAAAAACAAATATTGAAAAAAGCTAATGCATTAGTTTTCTTTTATCAAAATCTAATCTATTATTTTTTTCACAACTTACCACGCAGCCATACTGATAAATTATTAGAAATATGATTTACTTTAGCATATCTAAAACATTACAATTAGGCAGTAACTAGATATTTTTTATTGGGAATGTTTTCAGCAATTAATTTTTATCAAAATACTAGTTAATCTAATTAAAATGTTGAATACTGTATAATTGTGTTACATCACAGATGGGTGAGAGTAGGTTATATGTCACTCACACCCATCTATGATACATCACTGCAACCTGCAAGGCTACTGAACTAGTACTAGTGAAATAACTTATAAAGAGTAATGTTTCCAAAATTCAATGCAGTTTACCTGTGTGCCATCAACAAACACCCTAGTAAACATGTTATGTACACCATACTATGTAGAAATTGCAGTTGCAACATTTGCACTACAGTATTCTTGTAAAATGGATCATAAATTCACTAGCACTTCACAGCTGCTTCCAAAAACATCCACAGCACAGATTTCCCATCTTCACTGTGGAATCACTTACTGGTTTCCTAGCAACTGTTCATTCTGCTCAGGTATACAAGGACAAGATGTCTGAATTAGACGGCATAGACAATCAAAGCATAAAATGCCGTATGTGATCACAGCCTTCCAGGCCAAGTTAAGTACTTGTTTTTCAAAATTAGTGCTTAGCATTTCAGATGCCAAACAGTAGCTCTTCAAAGGTCAATTGAAACCTAAGGGAGAAAACTGTGTCTGTAACTTATTACACATCCAGAAAAGTACTTTGTGAAATGCTGATATTCTACATTCAGAACTGAGTTCCCTAAAATATTACAGCTGTATGCATCATGCCATCCTTGATGAGTCACAGTGAGATCCCAGGCTTGACTGCAGGCCAATAAGAATCATGTTCTGAATGGAGCTGTGTTTAGACATAATGACAAAATACCAGAATAATTATGTTTTCCACACTGACAATATGTTTCACATGATTACAGAGTCTGTTGTGAAAGGTGCATCCCAGGTCAACTGTACAAATGGCAAAACATCCTGGGGCAGTAGCAAAAATCTTGCAAGTCAAATAAGGACCCAGGTAGAACAAATATTAAACAGAAACTAAAAGCAAGCTGGTAGGGTTTCAGGATGCAAATGTTTTTCCACATACACTGTTCATGACATCTTCACACAGCCTCTTCAGTGCATTGTTAAAGGTTTTGTATGGAGACAGAAAACACAATTGTTCTGTAAGATTTATAAAGCAAATGAACTCTCTGTCCCTTGTTACAAACCTCCAAGAAATGTGCCTAGAACAGCAAAGAACTCCACTTTAGGCAGAACATTGTTGTACTTGTGAAAACTATGAAACTAAGTTGATTCTTAGCTACTCATGCATTTAAAATACTGAAATGAACGACTGGGGTCACATATTTTTATTAAAGGATTGATTAGGTACATCACACTACGCTGGAATTAAACCAAAAGTACATATTTGTGTTATGCCACCATACCACCATTTCGTATACAGTACATTTATTGTCAAGAGTTCTTTGCGGAAGACTGTATTTCTCTTGATGTCAATATGTAAGCATTCATGCCTTTTTTTCCAAAAAACAGTTGCTTTAATGCCATTGTACTTGAGGTTTTCTCCAAAGGACTCCACTGGAAACTAGTTGCACACAGGTAAATCAACTCAATTATAAAAATTAAAAAATCAGTGTCACTGTATATAAGCTAGAAACTACAAGAGCAGAGTCAGATGGATTTACAAACCAAAAAACTATGGGGAAGTTGCGCCTAGTGGAACGGAAAAGAGAAACTGTATTACTTTAATAATTTGGGCACGATGTGACAAGCAAATATAATCTCAGCTCTTAAGGTCACATCACAGTGAGCCGTCTGTCTGTAGCCAGGATCCGCCAGATCACACATGCAGTTATGTCATAGTCCATGTGGGTGTAAATGACCTAAGACGTACCTCACTGGACTATATGAAGAGAGACATAATGGAGCTTTCTAAATGTGTGTCCCAGGCGGGTATGAATCTAGCCTTGAGTAGCATCCTCACCTATGATGATGTCACAGTACCAGCAAAAAATGATTGACTTCAACAATTGGCTTAGTTTCTTGGCCACAACAAGGGGATCCAATATCTGTCACCCTGGGAAGACATAATCGACAAACCACGATGCTTTGCGAGAGATGGTTTGCACTTGTCACCACTTTGCTTCCGGATACTGGCAAAAACTTTATATAACCCCATAGCGCCTTTTTTTTAAGGCTGTGCCAAGTTGTTAAATCCTTCAGCAAAACAAAAATCCCTCACAGCTACCTAAAGGTACTGTTGCTCAATGCTAGGAGTTTAAATAAAAAACTGCACTCCCTGGAAGCACTCCTCAACCTGGAGAACACAGACTTATGTGCACTCATGGAAAAATGGTTAAGAAACATGGAAAGCACCCCAGCTATCAAAGGTTACAAAGCCGTTCATACATTTCACTCCCCACAGCTCAGAATAAAACAAAGAGAGGAGGTGATTCAGTGTTCATAAAGGACAAGTACACTGCTAGAATGGTCCAACAACATGACTCACTTGAGCTGCTCTATGCCCAACTAACCAGAGGTGCGACCACCCCTATCATATCATTGCTAGCTACAGATCCCCTAACATGACTCTAGAAGACCACTCCTCCTACCTAAACCTACCAGAATCTCTTAGCATTCAGTCTAACACCATACTTATGGGTGACTTCAACTACCCCTCCATAAACCTGAAGCCTTAGACTTACAGAACCCATAATTCACTTGTTCAGAGGTTTTTGGACTTCATCAATACACCTTGGAGTAACTAGTTAGCTCTCCAGCTGGAGGTACAAATATCCTTGACCTAGTACTCATGAACATGGGGGGATGCTGCCCCCTCCTGTCCATTAACTCCTGCTTGGTAAAATCTGACCACAAAATGATCTCCTTTAGTATTAAAACTAACCTAGAACCCCCAAACCTTTTAAGAACTTTGCTAACACCAATTACCTCAAACTAATTGACAGCTTATTAAACTAACAAGTCCCGCCAAACCCGGATAAAAGTGAGGCCTACTCTGTGCTGCACACAAAAGCACTGTACAACCACACTCATAGGTGCATATAGGAGGCAGTACCTGTCCGAGTCAAACCTATGATTACTGGCAAAAATAAACCACCTTGGTGGACCCTAGGCTATTCAACAAAAGGAAACAATTTCTCTCTAAAGCCAAGAAGGAACAGACAAATCAGTGCAAAAACACTCACCAGTCTAAACAAACAAATTAGAGAACTCGTCAAATCTGCCAAAGCAAACTATGAGGCAAAAATAGCCTCCCAGTTGAAAGATAACCATAAGGTGCTTTTTTTTAACAATGTTCATAATCTCAGAGGAAATGCTCAGCAATGTGCCAAGTTAATCATGAACCACAACGCTTACACCCAGCCTGAAACTATAGCAAACCTGCTGACCAACAAGTTCAGTTCAAACCTATCCTCCATCACCTCCTACCACACCCAAAGAAATACCCGCAATTGTCCCCCTACCAGTCATTATGACAGAATAGGTCTTTATCGCTCTTGCTAAACCCAAAATCACAGCCTCCATGGATCCTGACAGCATTCCAGGATGCTTCTTAAATAGTTTTATCAGGGCCACTAAAAAACCCTCTTTACCCACAGCCTTTAGACGGGCTTTGTCGCAGAGGAATGGAGGATTGCAACAGTCATCCCTCTGCATAATGGAGGCCCTTCAACTGACCCAGGGAACTACAGACCCATAAGCTTGACCAGTCTTCTCTGTAAGGCCATGGAATGAATTATAATGGACCTGATCAATAATGACACAAGAACTCTCCAAACACTGGATCAGACCCAATCTGGCTTTGTCAAAGGGAGGTCTTGCCTGTCCAATCTGGTGGACTTCTTTGAGAAAGTCACCAGGGCCATGGATGAGGGTAAAATGGTACACACCGCTTATCTAGACCTGGCCAAAGTTTTCAACACAATTGTTCACTTGAGGATCATAGATGCACTTACTGTGTTAGGCATAAACCCCTACATTGGCAGTTGGATAGCCAATTGTCTCACTGACAGGACACATGTTGTCCAGATAGATTAATCCACTTCAGATAAGAAACATGTTACTCTGTTACAGGTGGTGTCCCACAGGACTCAGTGGTGAAACAATTGTTGTTTGTGTATACTTCTCTGAAGTAAAGGCCAAGGTTGGGGGCTTCTGGCTCACCAAGTTCACCGACTACTGTAAGCTGGGAGCAATCACTGCATCCCCAAACAATGTTGACATCCTACAAGCAGGCCTAAAAATAACAAATGACTAGTGCCAAAACCATGGTCTAAGATTAAATGCTAACAAAGGCGTAATCATACCCTTTGGTAAATCAGACATCCCTGCACATTATAATATTGATAGCACACCCCTAAAGGTTGACCCAGTGGTAAGAGACCTAAGAACACAGATAGAAAGTAACCTAAACTTTACCATCAGGTAGCTATGGTAGTGTGGAAATCCTTCTGTGTGGCTTAGCTTATAAGTAAAGGCATGGCATCAAAGTCAAATGAAGTCACAGTGCCATTGTACCTGGCTCTCATCAGGCCCATAAGTGAGTACAGTGTTCCCTTCTGCGTGTACCTAATGAGGCACTTACATCAAGTGGAGTGGCCTCAGAGGTTTCTTAATATAAATATGCAAAGCGTAAGACACATGTCTTTTGCAGACCAACTAAAAGCCTATTGCTTTACTCTGTCTCATATTGTTTGCTGAGAGGTGACTTATGCCTGACCTACAAAACATCCTTTGATTCAGCCCTGATAAAAATGTCACATATTTGCAAGAAAATTATAAGAGGGTTACATATTCCATGGACCTAAACCTTATTTGTGTCTCTAACAGAACTTACTGGAGAGACAAATTTGTATCCCAAAGGCAATCCTCATCTATGGAATAAATTCCCATCTTGCTAAAACAAAGCCAGTCCCTCACTTTCTTCAAAAAGAATTTGGATAAATGGATGGGGAACTGTAAATTCACTTCTGGGGTACTGGCCATGTCTCTTATGGACAAAGGCAGTCTGTAAAATGACTCAGGGCTCCAGCACCCAAAGATCTACTACTGCCCATGTCCCTTATGGACAAAGGCAGTCTGTAAAATGACTCAGGGCTCAAACACCCAAAGATCCACTACTGCCTATGTCCCTTATGGACAAAGGCAGTCTGTAAAATTACTTAGGACTCCAACACCCAAAGATCCACTTCTGCCCACGTCCCTTATGGACAAAGGCAGTCTGTAAAATGACTCAGGGCTCCAACACCCAAAGATCCACTACCCTGACACTATCCCATCCCATATCTGGGGAATTAAGACATAATACTGTTATATCCTGGGTATTATTGGCTAGGCGTATAAAGGCTCTTGTGCCATTAGCCTAGTAATCACCTATGAAAATAGGAATCTATGAACAAGCTCCCAGATGCATTGCTCTCCCTACTGGCATGACTACGTAGACAGATTAAATTTAGATTTTGGTGGCATGCCTAGCTTTAACTGAGCATTTGGAGGAAGAACATGTACACTTGTGAAAGGACCTTTTGTTGAGGTACACTAAAATCCTCAGGATGTGCCCTCAGAAGGACACAAGAAATAATAAGAGAAAATGTGATGTGTAATGTGATACCTCTCAGCATTTATGGCTTAGGCACAGCCATGACTTTTGCCCTCAAAATGTACCTTTGCTCCTCCTAGAAGTATTACTTTTCTTCATAAGGCTAAACCTGTTTAAGGGTATATACATTAGGAAAAAAGTGAACTAAGCCTATATAAAGATTGTTTATCACTAATTGTATGGGATCTAGTATATGAAGACCTGTTCCTAAAAAAAAAGACCATGGTCCTCTTGCTGGGCCTTTGCTATGATTTTAAAAAGCCAGTGCTATGATTTTAATGCTAAGAGGTGTACTCAATTATTTTGCCACGTAAATGAACCACATGCAAATGAGCTGTGAATCAGGCTCTAATGCTAGATGTGGGGTGAAAATTCAGTAATACTGAACTAAATATGCAAAAGTGGGTGTTGAAGAGAGAGATGATGTACATGCTGGGAGATACAAACACAGAAATGATAGGCACCAATCTCCTGGGTGAGAGTGTGATGTAAAGAGCAGGGCAGAAATAGAAGTAATTAATATGTTAACATATTTAGTTTATTTGTGGGATTGTATTAGTATAAATATATGATGAAATGTATTTATTTATTTGACATTTGTTGACCGGGTTAGTCCGACGGGTAGGTGCCCTTTTTCAGCAGGGACCCAAGGAGAAAAGCACCAAAAGGTTTATGCATAAAATAAAGTGTCAGAGATACAATAAGTAAAATAAACAGGATACAAGTAATTACATACAGTTTCATCCTAAACTTAGCCACAGTAACACTAATAACAAAACAGTATATCAGGAACCACAATACAGTATCATCCTATACTAGTACACAGAACTAATTCATACAGATGAAGGCATGAGGTGCGGTCAAGAATAATAAAACAGCAGGTCCAGAGAGATTTGTGTAGTACAGCTAGTTTTAGGCAACAAGTGCAGGATAGGGGAAGGAGTGGGTAGATAAATGAGAAGGTGAGGCACAGTAGGAACAGAGAGGAGAGGCACATTAAGTTGGGTCAGAGCAAGAGCAAGTTCAGGAGTTTAACAGATGGTCTTTTAATGTTTTTTTGAAACAGTCTGTATTAGACGTCAATCTTAAATATAGGGGCAGTTTGTTCCATGCATTGGCAACGGAGTGATTATAGAGAAGTTTACCAATGATTTTATTTGGTTTGTAGATATGCAGGAGGTGTTGGTCTGAGCTGCCGAGTGTTCTGTTAGGGATGTGGGGAGTAATGAGAGTGGAGGCAGCGGGACAGGAAATGATAAAACACATAAATGTATACAGTAAGAAAGGTACAGTATGTAAAGCTAAATCGTGTATTGCTGAATATGAAGTCCTCTGAAATGTACTGAATGAATTGTTAGTATAACAAATTCATACCATTAAATTGAAATTAATTTTTTTTTTACAAAACAGCAATCCTCCTGCATTTCCCAAAAGGGCATCGCTGCCCACTTGTAAAAACAATGTATTTTAGTTGATTGAATGCAGTAGTGTCAAATTCAATATAAGTAAATTTCACTCAATTTATTTTGGTAAACTGCAGATTCACAGATACACAGTTTGGCCAATAGTCACATCCCCCACTAAAATGCACAGATGGCAGAGATTATGATAAAACCTCCATAAGTATATGATAATTTCCAATGTAGTTATAGATGAAGCGGAAAAAGAAGTGTTGGACTGTAAAAAGTTATTGCTGAAATTATAGTGCAAAAGCATACCTCTTAATGTCTTTGCTGGAGAATTCCGGACAAAGCCAAACCCAGTCTGGGACAAAGGACCAAAGTCATGGACAATTTTAAAATATTACTGTAGCTGACTTAAAATGAAACGTTAAAAGCAGGTTTTGTATCAACATACATTTTCTGAACAATAAGAAATATGAAACCCCAATGTCTGGCATTACTGACTGACTGTAATCCTCAGTGATTTACCAGAAAATCAAACATTTTATGAGGAACAGGGCAAAATGTGAGGCAAAATCAAGGACAATTGAGAGTTATGCATGAAAGAAAAAAAATGTGTATTATCTGCACATTTAATCTCTCATAATGGATGTGAAGGTTTTCATGACTTCCTGATTCACTGTAGCAATTTTTTATGTAAAGATATCACCATAATGAATAACGTCCATAAACTTTGTGCGGTGACTCTGAGATGTATAAGGTACCGTTAAATGGTCTTAATGTAGTACATCTCACAAACTTCCTGAAAAGATTCTAAACAAATACCTCAGTAGGCATAAGTATAATGCCTGACTGCTAAACTTTACTGCGTAAATGAGTAACACACTTGTTTCAACGTCTGGGGAATCACAAGGCTGTGTGTCTTCTGTACCAAAACTATAGTGCAGCATTTGAGGGGGTGGGGGTGTTACACTTCTGGGATGAGCTCCTTTGAATGAGATGTTAAACTGAGGCCCATCTGCCTGTTCCTAAAGTCTTTAGGTGGATGTTAAAGAAACCATGACTCTTATTGAAAAGATTAATATATATATATTTAAAATTACACATTTAACAAAGACACACTTCTTTCCAAAAATAGCACTGAATTTCTTCAATATATCATCCATGTTCCAGATCTGATTACTCAAAACAGTCTTACACCTTCCTTACATTTACAGGTATACATTTACAGGCTCGTACTAGGCTAGCTGCCCTTTAGGGCAATTTTAAGGCTAGCCAATTACCCTGTGTGAGACTCAAACCCTGCACCTTGTTCTCATAAGGTAAACACCTTAACCATTATGCCAACCACTCACACAACACGAATGCAGTTGCTACAGTTTATACACTGCACAGAGCTAACTGAAAAATAAACTCTTTTTTTATACTTTTAAACTGTAGCAAACTGTTTACTACAGTTTTGACTATACATGGAGTGCTACTGTGCTCAAGTTTGACCACAAATGCAATGCCAGCTTTCATACCTCTCTACTGTACAGGTTTGCACAGAATGTCCAGATTTTTATCTCATATTTTTGGTCCTTTTTCATAAAATTGTGGTTTATTGGAAAATTAGTGGCATATCATTAAAGACTGAAGACAGAAAATAATGACAGACATTTGAGTTTCAGACTTCCTACTCTTCAGAAAATTTGTGCTAATGCAAAATAAGAAGTTATGTACCTACCATAACGTTCCATGTTAGTTGTCTTCTCTCGCCTTCTTTCTTGCTTGATGGGTTCGGAGCCGATCCCTCGGCTCCGACTGCACTGCTTTAGCTCGAGAACTCCTTTTACCAGCTCGAGGCAGCCCCATATCCCATGATGCAAGGCAGGAAGTACCCAGATCTCGTTTGTTGACAAAAGGGCAATAACACCAAGCATAAACAATACTTCCCAAAGGAAGAAGAAACTTACAAATGGAAAAAGGACCAGGTCTGAATGGTCTTTAGCATTATAGTTTCTTATACAAGGTCTGTCAGGCCAGGGGAAGGAGGGAGGGTCGAAGAAAGAAGGCGAGAAGACAACTAACATGGAGCGTTATGGTAGGTACATAACTTCTTAATGTTAAGTTGTCAATCTCGCCTTCATTCTTGCTTGATGGGACCGCGTCCTAGCACCTCTATCCTGGGTGGCTCAATGGAACAAACTCTTGAGGACTGTAGAGCCAAAACTGGCTCTGTCCCTGGAGGCCAAGTCCAATTTGTAATGGGAAACAAAAGTGTGAGGAGTGGCCCAAGTGGCGCTGCACAAATAGTGTCTAAAGGCAGTCTAGCTTGAAAAGCTGTAGAAGTAGCTAAACTCCTAGTTGAATGTGCTTTAGGTTTTGAGCACAGCTGTTTTCCCTGATCGTATAAATTTCAGTGATGACCGAAGAAAGCCATCTGGACAAAGTCACTTTAGAAACAGGAAGGCCTTTTTATTATCCGCATAGGAAACAAAATGTTGATCAGATTTTCTAAATTTTTTTGTTCTGTCCAAATAATATCTAAGCTGACGGTGGGCGTCAAGATAATGTAGCTTTTGTTCAGCTCTATCTGAATAGTTAGGAAAAAATACAGAGAGATCAATAGATTGATTCAGATTGTTTTTCGAAGCGACCTTAGGTAAAAAGGATGGATTAGTTCTCAAAGATACTCTGTCTTTGTGAAAAATCAAATAGAAGTCGAACCGAAAGAGCATGAAGTTCAGACACCCTCCTGGCAGATGTAATAGCCACTAGGAATAAAGTTTTCCAAGAAAGATATTTCAGGGAACAAGAAACAGCTGGCTCGAAGGGGGGAAGAATCAAGGATGTCAGCACTAAATTTAAATCCCACTGAGGAGGAGGATTCCTGATTGGAGGCTTTAGTAGGAAAATTCCTTTCAAAAAGGCCCTGCAGAGCCTATGGGACATAATATTATGATCTGCTATCCCGACATGAAAATTAGAAATAGCAGCCAACTGAACTCTGACTGTGGAAGAAGAGGAGCCTGCATGGAAAATCTCTGCTAAGAAGTCCAGAACTGCCTGAACAGGGGCAGTAAAAGGATCAATATTTTGGGCCTTAGCCCAATAAGAGAAACGTTTCCATTTGCTTGTGTAAATCCTCCTGGTAGAGGATTTTAGTGAAGCTACTATGATGTCTCTAACTGGGTTAGAGATCAAAGGAAGCCTGGCTAAGGAAGGAAGTGGAGCAACCATGCTGTGAGGTTGAGAGAAGGGATTGACCGGTGCAGCTGACCGGATTGGTGAATCAGTAGATCTGGCACTGGGTCCAGATGCCACGGCTGCACCAAAAGGTGATGATGGAGGAACGGGAACCAAACTTGTCGAGGCCAGTAAGGGGCAATGAGAATCAATTTGGCTCTCAAAGCGGTAGCTTTCTGGATCACCTGAGGGATCAGAGGAAATGGAGGAAGGCATAAAGAAGTCCCTGGGGCCAATCCTGGGTCAGAGCGTCTCTGGGGATGGCCTGATAGAGGGAAGAGGCTGAAGAAGTCTGGACATTTGCTGTTTTGGGGAGTAGCAAAAGATCGCAACATGGACGACCCCATTCCAGAAAAATCTCTTCCGCTATGGATTGCTTGAGAGACCACTCGTGAGGCATGAGAATAGCTCTGCTCAATCTGTCGCTATAATGTTGCTTTTCCCAGGGATATGCGTTGCTACCAGAAACCGATGAGAGGAGATCGCCCATTGCCATAGTCTGAGCGCTTCTCGACACAAGGGGTAGGACTTGGTTCCGCCCTGTTTGTTGATATACCAAACTACAGACATGTTGTCTGTGTGGACTGCAATTGTCCCTACGGGAAGAAAGTCGTTGAGGGCTTGCAGCGTTAAAAGCACTGCTCTCATCTCCAGGACATTTATGTGCAGATGGTACTCGAACGGTTGCCACGTCCCATGAACCATCCTGCCCTGATAATGACCCCACCCGATCAGGGAGGCATCCGTGGTGACAGTGGCTATCGGGGACGGAGGTACAAAGCACCTGCCTTGGTGAACCTGAGGCGATGTGATCCACCAAGCAAGATGTTCTTTGCATGTTTGTGTCACCAGAATCTGGTGACGCATTGGGAGTTGCTGGTATGACCACTGTGTGAACAGCATCCACTGAAGGAGGCGCATGTAGAATCGAGCCAGGGGAAGAAGAGTGATGGCCGCAGCCATAAGACCTAATACCTTTAGAACCATTCTGGCCTGTACCTTCTTGCTGGCCAGAATGTTCCTGACATGAGTCTGAATGTCTGAAACTCTTTGTTCTGTAAGGGTAGCTGACATACGAACAGTGTTTAAGTTTGCGCCTATGAAGGTAATAGACTGGCAGGGCGATAAGGATGACTTTTCGTAGTTGACTGAGATGCCCAAATGAGAACAAAGGTCTATTGTGTAATCCCTGGCTTGTATAAGCTGATGCCTGGTGGTGGCTGACAGGAGCCAGTCGTCGAGATACGGAAACACCTGGAATCCTTGGCGTCTCAGGTGAGCCGTGACCACTGCCATGCATTTGGTGAACACTCTGGGGGCTGTAGTGAGACCAAAGGGCAGGGCTCTGAACTGGAAATGACTGGACCCCAGCCGAAAGCGGAGAAATCTCCTGGAGCGTCTGTGAATTTTGATGTGATAGTACGCATCCTGAAGATCTATTGAGCACATCCAGTTGTCCTTCTGTAAGAAGGGCAGAATTGACTGAAGAGTGACCATTGAATCTTGTCTTCCTGACAGACTTGTTGAGTCTGCTGAGATCAATATTGGTCTCCAGTCTCCCGTCTTTTGGGGACCAAAAGAACCTTGAGTAGATTCCGGCTCTGAATGGTCTATTGTGACTGGCTGAATGGCTCTTTTTTGCAGTAGTTTTGCGATCTCTAACTCTGCAATGTCCCTTAGACCGGGTGGTACATCTGGAAGGGAACTTGAGGGAAGGGACTTACCTCGAAAGGAATTATGTAACCCTTGGATATGATCGACTGTACCCATCTGTCTTGAGTGAGGGAATGCCAGGCTTCTGGGTACAGTGATAATCTTCCCGACTGCCTCCAAGGAGGGACAGCCGGGCAACACCTCAGGGATGCTGAAAGGGCTTCTCAGGAAGAGACTCCCTGTTGCCCTGATTCTTCGGACCCCCTCTGCCTCTAGAGCGCGTCTGTTGTTGTTACCCCTCTGCCTCTAGGGGTAAACTGACCACGTGAATCCGGCGTGACTCCTTGGGATTCTGAACCACATCTTCCCACCCTTCTGTCCTTTGGGATAAGGCCTAGAAGGGGTGGAAAAACGGACTCCAACAGCAGAAAGAGTCTTGCCGTCCTGCTCACACCTGGTCAAGGTTTCCTTCACCTGAGGGCCAAACAAAGCTGACCCATCAAAGGGAGAATTTGTGAAGGACGCCTTAAAGGGATCCGCCATAAAATCACATAGCCGCATCCAGGCTTGGCGTCTAAGAGCCACACCTGTGCCTGCGGCTCTACTGCTCCATCAGCAGCATAAGATATTAGCCGCATGGAGGAGTTAGCAATGGAATTGAGGTTCCTAGCTGCGAAGCAATCTTTTCTTGGGCCCCTGCAGCTGTAGGATCCTGAACTACTTCTCCCAGCTCCTTCAGGATATCTCTCTGGCGTCTGGTGAAGTGACAAAGATAATTCAGCGAGCATAGCAAAGGTCGCTGAGGAAAACATCGCTTGCCGTACCTATCCACGGTCCTAGAGTCCTTATTAGGAGGATGGACGGGCACGGAAGGATCTGCAAGTTCCTTTTGGTGGCGCAGCCACCACCATGGCATCAGCGGGACACCCTTGGTAAGGAATTGTTTGTCACTAGGGGCAGTTATAAATTTAGAAGGCCTCCTAGGGACTGGCTCTACAGAGTCAGGAGCTGTCCACGCCTTCGTGCAATAACCTGCATAAGGGGTCGAAGGCGGAGACACCCAGGAGGTGGAGGGCCGAGATCCAAACGCCTCTAGGTATACTGACTCATCCTCAGAGGGATTGTTGGTGGGCCAGTTTCCCTCTGTTTCAGAAGTTCTAGGATGTCTGAGAAGGAGACATCCTCAGAGGGGATCTAGGGGATCCCTCTGACTCATCAAAGTCAGTATCCAAGTGACAGACTCAGGGAGTCTACTTGCTTCCTCTTACAAGTCCTCTTCCTAGGAGGCTCTCCCGTAACATCAGGAGAATCCTCGGAAGAGCGGAAATTCCCAATGGGGAAACCTGAGGCGAAGGATCTCTGGGTCCTGTAGCAAGAGAAGTGGCAGAGATGTCAACAGGTACAATAGAGGGAGGAGCTACGGGAAGAGACTGCTGACAGATACCAGTGGCCAGTACACTCTTCATCACCAAGAATGCTCCCGTCCCAGGCAGGACCGAGAGGCCCGCTCAAGAGCTAGGAACTCCAGGGGCCACCGAAGGGAAGTCTCCGAGGCAGATGTCGGAGCCGAGCTCACCAAGGCCGAGGCTCCAAGGGGAAGAGCGGGTTCGGACAAGGGTCCGATGCCACTCACCCCCTCGGAGGAGACCATGGAAGCCCGACCACCGAATCCCTCTAAGGAAGAGGAGATAAGAGTAGGGGCTGAAGGAACAGAAGGGGTATCCGTCCTCCAGCCGTAGCAGTAACCATGCCGAAGACTCCAACTCCAAGCTCTGGGGTAGAGTTGAAGGAGGAACTGTAACGGGTGTGGACCAACAGTCGTCTGCTGAGACGGACTGTGTAGCATTTGGGCCAGTACCTGTGACTTGAGCAATCTACTGACCACTCTCTAGGTCATGGTCTGACAACCTGGATGAACTTGAAGATCGGCTCCGATGGCTCCGTTCGATAGAAGAGGAGGCCGGAGCCGAAAGTATCGGCTCCAAGGAAGGAGACCTCGACCTCTTCCTGGATTGGGTCATCGAACCCGATATTACTGATCCTGTCGGCACCGATTTCGGAGCGGCAGAGCGCTTCGATGTATCGGCTCCAGCCGGAGCCGATACAGCCACCAAAGTAACGGTGTCGGAGCCGGGCCGACACCGATGCCTGCCACATGGGTGTCGGAGCCGATCGGGCCGACACCGATGCCCGTACCGTGGGTGTCGGAGCGGTCGAACCGACACCACAGTGGTCAAAGCAGGTCGGCACCGATAGCCATCGGTGCCGAAGCTGTGATCCAGAATCGGCTCCAGCGGAGCGATCTCGACTCTATACGAGTCGGGCCGAGGCCACAGGCTTAGAAACAGAAGCCTGGGTCTTGGCAGATTTAGTTGATTTTGTGGGGCCGACTTGGCGGAGGCCCTCCGGCTAAGAAGACCCCTGAGAATCAACTTATTCTCCTGCAGGACTCTCTGGCTGAAGGAGTGACAAATAGCACAGGAGTCCTGCAGGTGAAGAGGGCCTAAACAGTACAGGCAAGAAGTGTGACCGTCTGTCAGAGACATCTTCTGACAGCACGAGTCACACTTCTTAAAACCTGAAACCCTCTCTTTAGACATGGTGCCTAACAAAACACACACACACCAGTCCAATTAAATTAAACTAATACCAAAAGGTATTTAGTAAAAATACCAACACACACACCCTAACAGGGGATGGGACAGGGAAATTAACTGACTAAAAAAATTAAAAGAGACAGGGATTTCTGTCAGAAAAAGTTAAATTTAAAGTTAAACTATCAAAACAAAAAGTTTTTAACTAAAAAGGGGCTTAAAAGTCACAAATGTGAATTACTTACCAGGAGCTGGTAAAGAAGACCTCCCAAGCGGCAACGAGATCTGGGTACTTCCTGCCTTGCATCATGGGATATGGGGCTGCCTCGAGCTGGTAAAAGGAGTTCTCGAGCTAAAGCAAGTGCCGAGTCGGAGCCGAGGGATCGGCTCCGAACCCATCAAGCAAGAATGAAGGCGAGATTGACAACTTAACATCCTGTTATTCTATCAACTTTCTAAGTTTGTAAGAGCAATATTTAATAATTGTCCCTATTTTGGGGCCTTTGTCCCACTTTTTGATTAATGACTTTGTTCAGATTTCTTGCTCTAAGAGGTTGAGAGGTATGCCATCTTTTAAAGGCCAGTATGCGTTAAAAAGCAATCGGGATAATAAATGGATCAGATGGCTGATCCGATCACTCCCCCTAACAATTTACAACCAGGATAGCTGACCCCTTCACCCCACTCTAGCTATGCTACTGCTTCCAGGAGCAAGTGAATCGAGTTAACATGGACTACTTCCTAAACCTCTTGTGCTAGCTGCATTTTATTTTATTATTGCTACTGCATATTTTTTCATCCTTTCATTCACCACCCAAACATTCCCATCTTCTGGAAAATGTTTATTTATTCTTTTTTGTTTTTGAAAGTGTTAGTCTCATTAGGCCAGTACTTTTCCATAGAGCCCAAAGATATTTTTCATACTGGCCAGGGGACTGGGGTACTTCCCCTGCTCTCTGAAGAGAGGAACTGAAGCACTCACTGGAGCTGCTAGGTGGCGCTGGAGGGATGTTACTGCAGTAATAGGAATTTCAAGATGTAAGTGAGTGCAACAGATCTGGAGAGAGGAGCAAGAGAAAACTTACTGAAAGAAGGAGAAGGAGCTGAAATAACTTTTACAGAGTTGGAAAATGGAAGACTGGAAATACAAGTGCTGGTAGACTTGATGAACCAGATGGAGCCAAAGGAAAAGAGAAAGCACGATGGAGTAACATGGTAGAGAGACTATTACAGGAGAAAGAAACTGAAAGGTTGGAAACACAAGCAACAGCTGGTAAAGGGAAAACAAATGAGGTATTTTCAGCTGGTGGTGTAGCCAGTTTTCAGGGTTTACAAAAAAGTAGTAGTTATACAGATGTAGCAAGACGAGGAAGAATGGAGATAGGAACTGAGAAGGGACAAACATTCGCAGTTTCTCAAACGTCACAGAAAAGACAACCAGTGGTAAGAATAGAAAGTAAAAGTGATGGGAGAGTGAACAGGTATGACATTATGGATAGTAGTATTTTGCCACTAGGATTTGACATTAAGGACTTACCTGAGATTCATTAACACCTACACTAATGGCAAGATTCAACGTATTTCACATACAATAATTGTGAATGGTAAGAGAGGGTTTGTTAGGTACTGGGGTGAACCTAAAGCATGTTATTGCTGTTGTGATAAAAATAATTTAGTAGAAGACTGTAACAAACAAAGGTATGGCCAATGTGGGGAGAGGAGACATACAGCAAAGAATTGTAAGCCTTTCTGTAGAAAATATAAAGAATATGGATACTTCTGGATTGACTATCCCATTTTACAAAAGGAAAGAGTAGATGAAGAGGACAGCTTAATAGAAAGACAGAAAATATAACTACAGAAGATATTGAAAGAGTAGATGGCATGGGGAAAGGATACAGAAGAAGATGAGTTAATCAGTGAAGAGGTAGTTAGGGAAGAAAAGACAGTTCAACATGAAGTTATTAATATACAGGAAGAGAACACATTTGCAAGTTTAGAAAGTGAAGAAGAAGAAGTAGAAATGGAGACAGAAGAAGAACAAGATAGTGAAAAATTAATTGGTTGGAGACTTAAGAGAAGGAAAAGAAAAATAAGATCTGGAAATAAAACAGTTACAAAAAAGGGAAAATGATGCTTAAAGTTACAAAAAAGGAAAAGGGTGCTAAAGTTACAAAAAAGGAAAATGATGCTAAAGTTACAAAAAAGAAAAAGGGTGCTAAAGTTACAAAAAAGGAAAAGGATGCTAAAGTTTCAAAAAAGGAAAAGGATGCTAAAGTTTCAAAAAAGGAAAAGGGTGCTAAAGTTACAAAAAAGGAAAAGGATGCTAAAGTTACAAAAAAGGAAAAGGGTGCTAAAGTTACAAAAAAAGGAAAAGGATGCTAAAGTTAAAGTTACAAAAAAGGAAAATAGTATTAAAGTTACAAAAAAGGAAAAGGATGCTAAAGTTACACAAAAGGAAAAGGATGCTAAAGTTACAACAAAAAGGAAAAGGATGCTAAAGTTACAAAAAAGGAAAAGGGTGATAAAGTTACAAAAAAGGAAAAGGATGCTAAAGTTTCAAAAAAGGAAAAGGATGCTAAAGTTACAAAAAAGGAAAAGGGTGCTAAAGTTACAAAAAAAGGAAAAGGACGCTAAAGTTACAAAAAAAGGAAAAGGATGCTAAAGTTACAAAAAAGGAAAAGGGTGCTAAAGTTACAAAAAAGGATGCTAAAGTTACAAAAAAGGAAAAGGATGCTAAAGTTTCAAAAAAGGAAAAGGGTGCTAAAGTTACAAAAAAGGAAAAGGATGTTAAAGTTACAAAAAAGGAAAAGGGTGCTAAAGTTACAAAAAAGGAAAAGGATGCTAAAGTTACAAAAAAAAAGGAAAAGGATGCTAAAGTTACAAAAAAGGAAAAGGGTGCTAAAGTTACAGAAAAGGAAAAGGATGCTAAAGTTACAAAAAAGGAAAAGGATGCTAAAGTTACAAAAAAGGAAAAGGGTGCTAAAGTTACAGAAAAGGATGCTAAAGTTACAAAAAAGGAAAAGGGTGCTAAAGTTACAAAAAAAGGAAAAGGATGCTAAAGTTACAAAAAAAAGGAAAACGATGCTAAAGTTACAAAAAAGGAAAAGGGTGTTAAAGTTACAAAAAAGGAAAAGGATGCTAAAGTTACAAAAAAAAGGAAAAGGGTGATAAAGTTACAAAAAGGAAAATGGTGTTAAAGTTACAAAAAAGGAAAAGGGTGTTAAAGTTACAAAAAAGGAAAAGGATACTAAAGTTACAACAAAAAGGAAAAGGATGCTAAAGTTACAAAAAGGAAAAGTGTGTTAAAGTTACAAAAAAGGAAAAGGGTGCTAAAGTTACAAAAAACGAAAAGGATGCTAAAGTTACAAAAAAAAAAGAAAAGGGTGCTAAAGTTACAAAAAGGAAAATGGTGTTAAAGTTACAAAAAAAGGAAAAGGGTGTTAAAGTTACAAAAAAGGAAAATGATGCTAAAGTTACAGAAAAAGGAAAAGGGTGCTAAAGTTACAAAAAAGGAAAAGGATGCTAAAGTTACAAAAAAGGAAAAGGGTGCTAAAGTTACAAAAAAGGAAAAGGGTGCTAAAGTTACAAAAAAGGAAAAGGATGCTATATGAATTTTAGCATTAAGTATGAATAGCATTAGAAACAGTATAACAGGTTTGATGGTGGTGGAATGGTGTAAAAAATAAAAATGTTTTTTTTATTTGCTTGATAGATACTAGATAAAACAAGGGAGAAAAATGAAAATAACACAGGCAGTATGGGGGCAAATTGTTTGGTGGGTAGAAAATCATCCATATTCTGGTATAGGAATACTTATACAAAGTGAAGAGATAATAATTTTAAATGTAACAATACCAGTGCCAAGAAGGGTACTGATATGGGATATACAGTAAGAATGAAACAAAAATGGGTAAGATTAATAGTGATTTATGCATTTACTAAAATGATAGAGAGAAAGCAGTTGTTTGAAGAAATGAAAAAAATTCTAAAATGTATATAGACATAGCAAAGTGATACAAAGAAACAACAGTAAATACAAACAGATTATGATAGTATATGAGAAAGAAACTCAGACAAGAAGTGATTAAATAAAGGCAAATAAATGATAGTAGAAAAATAAAGAAAGAATAAAAATTATGTTATTTAGACAAATATATTTCTAAAGAGAAAAAGGACATTCTCCATATTTAGGAAAAGTAAACATGAGAGAAAGAAGGACAGATATTATAATAGGTGAGAAAGGTGAAGAAAACTACTCACATAAAGAGATTGTGGAAAACTGTAAACAACATGTATGAAAAATAATAAATAATAGAAAAAGGAGTCTGTAGACTAAAACAATATCTGAAAAAGTAAAAAAGAATCATAGAAGAAAATACAAGAATACATGAAGAGAAACTGATAAAAGACAGAAAATAAAATAGTTGCAGGTTTGGATGTTTTAGGATATGAATATTATAAAGAAATTACTACTGAAAAAAAATAGCAAAGATATTTAATGAATGGATGACAAAAAATATTTTAGTTCAAGACATATGTGGTGGAGTCATACCATTTTTGTGGAAAAAATGACAGAAGTGATATAAAGAACTGTAGGCTGATAACCATAGGAAACATTGATTACATGACATTTATGATAATTATACAGAAAAAACTACAAAGAGTACGAGCTAATATGTGAGGGCTCCATGGAATTAAAGAAAAAGAGGTAAGAGAAATGTTAATAATTGTAAAGGAAGTAGCAAAGATGATTTTGAAAGAGAATAAAGACATAATATTGTGGTCTTGCGACATTGTTAAAGCATTTGTTCGAGTGAGCCATGAAAAATTATGGACAATATCAAAGGCCTATGGTATGGGAGAAAAAATATTAAGATAATAAAATCATGTTATGACAAATTGTAGGTACAAATTATGATAAATGAGTGGATGGATAAGAAATATACATCAAGAAAGGAGTAAAATAGGGAAGTCCGTTAAGTATGTGTTTATTTGTATTAGTAATGAATGCAATAGTCCTGTCATGAATGACAGTATAAGAGAGGCCAAATGGAAAATGAATGAAAGAGTTGTAATAACAGTACGTCTGTCTTCTGCAGATGATTTAGTTATTATAGTTAAAAATAAAGGATTGGTAACTCCCGTTATCATACGATATGAGACTGTTACAGAAGGTGGGATTACAGTTAAATAAACTGAGATGTACAGGCTTTTGTGAAATAAAGAAAGCAAGTAGAATACAATTTACAAAGAAAGAAATAAAGATTTTGGTTGTAACCACTGAGGTATGTAAAAATACTAGAAGGAATAAAAAAGTTGTCAGCTTTGTGGAAATGATTTTATTTATCTAAATACACATATATATGGTTTAGGAAGAAAAGCATACATAGTACATAGGGGGCATATATAAATGTATATATATATATATATATCTAGGACTTTTGAACAAAAGTTCAAAAGCCCAAATCCAAAACCACTGAACACACTTTAATGAAAGCGCTTTCATCGAAAAAGCACTTTCGTTAAAGTATGTTAAAAAAAACACTAAATCTACTTGAATGCAGAAGGGCAAGCCCCCCTGCACCCCCCACCCCCGTACTTTATATTCTCACTCCAAGGTTGCACTACAGTGAAGAAAAGGGAATTTTCCTTTACCGCACCATAGTACGACCGGAACAACAAGCATACTTACGAGAAAGCACTGCTTCAGTTAACAGCACTTTCGCGCAAGTATGCTCACCAAATTAGGATTCGGTGAAAGATACGGATCCCATATACATATATATATATATATATATATATATATATATATATATATATATATATATATATATATATATAAAACATGGATTAAATTAAAAAAAAAAGTCTAGTAGTACATTTAGCATCTATGCATTTATTTTCAGTTCCGAAGACTGTAAAAGAAAAAAAAATAAAGGAGAGATGTTATATAAAAATATAAAATAATGTGGACATGTTAAAAATGAAGAAAGGAAAATATGGATAGGATGGAAAAAAAACATAACAAATGAAATTATGGAAATTAAAAATGAGAGAATTCAATGAGAAAAGAAAAAAGAAGTTACGTCTTACCATGACGTTCCATCTATGTTGTCGATCTTCATCTATTCTTGACTGATGGGTACTTGGTTCTGACTCTTGGAACCAATCCAGCCTTTGTATAGCTCGCGTCAACAAAAAAATCTCTTGAGCTGCAAGTCTACCCATAATTCCCCTTTCTAGATTACCTCAGATTGAGTTTGCAAAAGACAGAAGAAGAGTGTAATAAAGGTCAGAAGCCTTGTCCAAGGTATGGGTAACAGTAAGAACCCAGGACAGGTTATCGTTCCACCAGAAACCTGAAGGAGGGGGCTGGCGGGAGGGATGCAAGAATAGATGAAGATCGACAACACAGATGGAATGTTATGGTAAGACATAACGTCTTTATCTGATGCTGTCAATTTTCATCTATTCTTGACTGAGGGGACAGAGCCCCCAGCTACCTTGTATCTTGGGAGGCCTTATGGAAGGACATTCCTGAGCACAGTAGAACCAAAAGATGCTCTCCCCCTGGAGATCATATCCAATTTTCTAATGTGCAATAAAGGTATGAGGCTCAGCCCAA
The DNA here is from genome assembly GCF_019279795.1 of Protopterus annectens. Classification (NCBI taxonomy): domain Eukaryota; kingdom Metazoa; phylum Chordata; order Ceratodontiformes; family Protopteridae; genus Protopterus; species Protopterus annectens. Next base: position 147,608,247 of record NC_056739.1, read on the forward strand.
GTTGCAGACACACATATTTCTGACATGGAAGTTTTGGAGTAAAAGACGGCAGAGTCACCATTGATCTAGTAGAATGTGCCTTGACTGGTTTTGGGAGTCTCATATTCAAGTTCTTGTAGATGAAAGAGACACATTCTCTCGACCACCTGGAGAGAGTTACCTTGGACACTGATCTGCCTAAAGCTGCACTGGTGAAGGATATGAACAATTGATTAGATCGTCTAAACTTTTTAGTTCTATCTAGGTAGAACCACAACTGCCTGTGTACATCTAGGAGATGAAGGCAGTATTATCCTTTGTTAGAAAAATTTGGGAAAAATACAGGTAAGTCTATAGACTGATTGATATTAACATCTGAGATTACCTTAGGAAGAAAGGTTGGATTTGTCCTGAATGGCACTCTGTCCTTATGGAAAATTAAGTAAGGAGCTTTAGATCATAGGGCTTGTAATTCAGAGACACGTCTCACGGAAGTTACTGCTACGAGAAGTAACGTCTTCCAGGAAAGGAACTTTAAATCACAAGTAGCTGCTGATTCAAATGGTGCTGCTGTAAATGACTGCAGTACTAGAGTCAGATCCCAAGGTGGGAGAGGGTCTTTAAAAGGAGGCTTTATGCATATTGTACCCTTTAGAAAAACCTTACAAAGTCTGTGAGACATCAAAGGCTGGTCTTCAACTCTGATATGAACATTTGAAATTGCTGTTAAAATAACTTTGACTGTAGAGGCAGAGGCTCCTTTATTAAAGGTGGCAGCTAGGAATTCCAAAGTTTTCTCTACTGAAAAAGAATCTAGTCCATTGTTAGAGGTCCAAATAGAAAATCTCTTCCATTTGCTTAGGTAAAGAGCTCTGGTGGATTGTTTATGAGATACCAGCACGATATGCCACATGGGAGAAGTACAGCATTATACATGGCGACTATCAGAAGTGGAGGAACCAACTGTTAGCTTGAGAGTCTGAAGATTGGGATACACTAGTCCCTGGGGATCAGGAGATCCAGAACTGGGTCCAGAATCCATGGGCGGCAAAGCAGATGAGGCCAAAGGAAGGGACACCATATCTGTCGAGGCTAACAAGGAGCAATGAGGGTCACTTTGCGTCACAACCAGGATGCTTTCTTGAGAAATAATGGGATCAGAGGGAGGGGGGAGGCATAGAGCAGACCCGGGGGGTCAATCGTGAAGAAAAAATCTCAGGGGGACTCCCCCTGAGGGGGAATTAGGGCAAAGTAGCTTCTGCACTTGTTCAGTGGTGAGACAAACAGGTCGCAGCAAGGCTGGCCCCAATGAAGACAAATCTCCTTTACTCTGGGGTTCAGAGACCACTTGTAAGTGATGAGGATGCATCTTCTCAACTTCTCCGCAATTACGTTAGAAGTTCCCTGGATGTGCATTGCTAACAGAAAGCAGTGGATATGCCCCACTGCCACACTCGAATGGCTTCTCGACACAATGGGTAGGACTTTGTTTCCCCCTGTTTGTTGATGCACCAGACCACTTACATGTTGTCTGATTGAATAGCTATCATCCCTAGAGGTAAGGCAGAATGAAATGCTTACAATGCCAGAAGCACTGCCCTTAGTTCCAGTACATTGCTGTGCATGTTTGCTTCAGAGGGGGACCAAGTGCCTTGGACTGTCTTCCCTAGATAATGCCCCCCCAACCCCATCTGGGAAGTATCTGTAGTCACTATGGCCTTGGGCTGGGGGAAAACAAAGGGATGACCTCGAAGAATCTCCTTCAAATGCATCCACTACATTATATCACTCTTGCATCAGCTGGAAATGAAAATGAAGTTGTCCATGGTAAAAAGAAAAACACACACTCAGGGAAGACTAAACACTTGACAATAGGAACTACGAAGCAACAGACAGAAAATTTAATTGTAATTTAGTAAGAAATAGTGATAAGAAATTTAGAAAATACTTAGCTATGAGAGATGACTGGCTGACACGTCTGATTCACAAATGCGGCAAACGAGATCTGAGGTAATCTAGAGAGGGGAATTATGAGTAGACTTGCAGCTATAGAGATTCTTTTGGCTGATGTGAGCTATACAACAGCTGGATCATTTCCGAGGGTTGGAACTGAGTATCCATCAGTCAAGAATAGATGAAGATTGACAACATCAGATCAACTGATACAAGCCGAGCCAAACAATTCCCCAGATATTTCTTCCCACAATATTTACTTCCCTGGACCCCTGTCTAGCAGGGCGACTGACGTGATCCCTGGGGTGAATTTCCTATCTCCCATCCAATCATCAAGGTTCCTTTTGAAGAGGGACAAGGAGGCGCTCTGCTTGACATGTGTGGGCAGTCTATTCCAGAGTATGGGGAGTCTCTGAGTCAGGAACCTATCCCTCCAGCATGTTTTGTTCATTGTGATGACAAGGTTTAGATCCCTGGAGCATGTGGCTCTGAGGGATTGGGATTTCTTTAAGTGGAGCATGTCCAACAGCTCAGGGTTTGACATGGCCTTGTATGTTAAGCAGAGATCACATCTGAGTAGACGATATGCCACAGAGTATAGCTGGAGTTTTTTTAGACGGTCAGCATAGGGCATCTGCTTTAGCCCTGTGATTCTTTTAGTGAGGTATTTCTGCGGCCTTTCCAGCTGTTTCAGATGTCTTGTGAGGTACATACCAAACAGGGTGTTGTACTCTATAATGGGTCTAATGAGGGATGAGTACAGTGGGACTAAGACCTAATTTTTTCTGGATGAAAAGCCCTTAGTGATGAGGTGTGCCACACAGAAGGATTTCCTGACTGTTGTGGTGATGTGGTTATCGAAGGTATGACCACTGTCCACCTGTGTCCCTAAGTCTCTCATCATACTTTCAGTGTTTAGTGTACTGCCACCTATGTGGTAATTCATGGGTACATGTTTTTTTCCCACAGGGGATAACTATACATTTCTTGGCATTAAGCTTGAGCCCATGGCTTTGGCACCAAGCATCTGTTTCTGTAAGGCCCTTTTGTAGAATATCCACATAATTTGGGGATTCAATAATGTCATCTGCGAACTTTGTTAGCCAGAGTCCCTTAGTGTTGGCCTGTACTTCAGAGAAGTAGATGCCAAACAACAGCGGTCCCAGGACTGAACCCTGAGGTACTCCACTTGTCAGTTGTTTGGAGCTGGATTTGGAGTCGGCTACTTTTACAGTCTGGGTTCGGTCAGTAAGCTAGTTGGCAACCCATCGAGTGATGTAGGGATTAATGCCCAGCTTAGTAAGTTTATCTATGACTTCAGAGTGGGGGATGGTGTCGAAGGCCTTGGCGAGGTCCAGATAGGCTGTGTGGACCACCTTACCCTCGTCCACAGCTCTGGAGACTGATTTGAAAAAGTCAAACAGGTTCAGGAGACAAGATTGGCCCTTCACGAACCCAAACTGGGTGGGGTCCAGTGTTTGAAGGTTGCCAATGTCTTTGTTTATAAGTTCCATGATAATGCGTTCCATGCCCTTGCAGATCAGGCTCAGGCTACTAATTATATCTAGAAAGAGTCACCAACTTTCCTTTGCAGTGCAGAGCCTGTGGTTACTACATCTGACCCCAACACTGCAGAAGCTCTACCATAAGAGCCAACTCCAAACATTTTCACTGAGAATTTTGTCTTTATACAATAGCCTGTGGTCACTGCATCTGACCTCGATACTGCAGGAGCTCTGCCATAAGGGACAACTCCCAAACATTTTCACTAAGAATTTCATCTTTGTACAATGTTAGTGAATTTTACTAGAAGAACCTTGCTGTGTATTAACTTCAACTAGTGAAATACCTACCTGTGCTGGAAATTGGCTTTAACATCCATCCCTCCAAAAGATTAGTCTTTCTACTCTAAGGACCACTTATTGAGTTGGCCACTGTCATTTCTCTCGATCAACAGTTTACACTTTATATGCCAGGTGCTTAGTCTTCCTGGTTGACATGTATCTGCATTAAGGAAATGAAAGAAAACCTGTTCTGCTCTGTACTTCTCTGTTAATTGCTTTGTATTGGCTATAAACTGATTACTCTCTGTTATAATTTCACTTGAGATTGGATGTCTCTCACACATCCACTTAAACAGTATGCTTACAAAACAACATGCAACCTTTCCAAGTTTAGCCCGGAAATGTTCATTACTACCCTATCATCTATTAACTGGAACATCCTACGAATCCTCCCCTTAGATGATGCTGTAAATGAATTCAGTACAGCTTTGCTGAACATCTTGAACAGCCTTGTACCTCCTAGAAGAAACAGACTAAAAACAAATAATGCAATTTGGCTATCCAAAAAGAGTAGAATGCCAATGCTTGATAAAGAAAAATCATGGAAAGAATGGCAAAAATATAAAACACCGCAATATCGTGAAAACTTCAGAACGCTTCGCAATCGTACTAACAGGGGAATTAATGAAGACAAAACAAACTATACTATAATAACTTTCAGAATAATAGTAAATACAACCCTAAAAATTCTTTGCAGCCATTAAAAAAAAACTTCATCCTGGTCATTAATTCAGCCCTAACTCCTCTCCCAATAACTCATCACTCAAAACCGCAATACAGTTCAACTCTTATTTCAGATAGTATAGCATCTCTAACCAAGGATTCCCCAACATCTAATCCTAATCCTGCCCAGCAGTCACGTATCACCACATCCATTTGCACCTTCAAACCTGTGTGCATATCCTGTACAAAACTACTCAAATAAACTCAAACCATGTTCTACTTCAAATGATGGCCTTTCATAAGATCATAGGAGGTTACTAGGCTAATGGCCCTAGGGCTCGTACAAGCCTAGCCAAGTACAAACCCTCTTCCCAAGAATTTCAAGGTATTAACTGGAAGCAAGTCAACAACTCCTGCCCCTGGCCAAGAGGGACACAGGTGAAAACGCCCAGGGTGAATTTGTGGTTTCCTATCCAATCATCCATATTACACTTAAATAGGGTCAGTGAGGGGCTCTGCTTCACCTGAATATGAAATTTGTTCCAGAGGAGAGGTAACCTCTATGTGACATATCTGTCTCTCCAGCAAGTCCTGTTGATGTCATATGCTAGGCTGAGTTGACTAGAGACAGTGCATCTTATACCATTTGATTTATGAATGTGCAGCATTTCCATTAGAACAGGGTCTGAGGTTGCTTTATATGCAAGGCAGAGGTCTCCTCTGAGTAGTCTGTAAGACACAGAATATAGTGACGGTGGTTTCAGTTGGTCAATGTATGACATATGCTGAAGACCCTGACTTTTCTTTGTAAGAAACCTTTGAGGTCATTCCAGTTGCTGTAGGTACCTAGTAAGGTACATATGAAAGGTAGCACTGTACTCTACTATTGGCCTGATAAGTGAGGAGTACAGGGGGGTTATAACCTCTTTTGTTCTAGATGCAATGCCCTTAGTTATGAGGTGGGTGATGTAGAAAGTCTTTCTTACCACTGTGGAGACGTGGTCAAAAGAAGGGTTGCTGTCAACTTGTGTGCCCAAATCTCTCAGCACTGATTGCGTGCTTGGGATGTTGATATTAATGTCGTAATCAGCAGGGACATCACCCTTGCTGAAGGGGATGATAATGCATTTTTTGCATTGAGTTTTAGCCCATGACATTGGCAGCAGTCATTTGTCTGCATAAGCCCTTCTTGTAGGATTTTGACATTGTTTGGGGACTTCATGACCGCACCCAATTTGCAATCATCAGCAACATTTGTAAGCCATAGGCCTTTTGTTTTAGCCTGTACATCTGAGAAGTAGATTCCAAACAGCAGGGGCCCCAACACAGATCCCTCTGGAACACTACTGGTTACGGGTCTGCTGGTGGACTGTGTGCGGTTCAAGTGAGTACCTTAAAATAGCAGCCAATAGCACTGCCTACCCTGTCTCAATCATTATAAATGCATTCATCCAGGAATCCCACATTCCCTCTTTGGAAAAAGACACACATTATACCTCTGTACAAAGGAGAAAATTCAATAGACATTACTAACATTAGACCTATAGAAATCTTATCCTCCCTCTTCAAAATACTTGAAAACTATATTCAAAAATGATTGCTAAACTATCTCCACCAGGAAGAACTCCTATCCCCCACACAACATGGCTTCCATCCTCCCCAAAGGAATAACACTGTACTTTTAACCTATACAGATACTGTCAACAAAGCTAAAGATAACAGTAAACAAGTCTTATTTTTTCTAGACTTGTCTAAAGACTTCACTACAGTTTGTCACAGCAAACGTCTACTTCCAGTGTCCTCATTAGCTCTCTCTCAACCCACCCTTCTATGATTCAAAAGCTATCTGTCCAACAGGTACCAGTCAGTAAAATGGCATTCCACCATTTCTCCATACCTCACAGTCACCACCACTGTTCCACCAGGCTCTATCCTTGGTCCCCTCCTCTTTAACATTCTCAATTAAAGACTCTACATTTCCACACAACAGGCCTCCCTATTACAGTACACAGATGACTTCACATGAATCCATGATTGTAAAGTCATCCCCAGTGAAACAGTCGTCACACAGCATAAACCACTAGTTGCCACAATCAGCTGCAAGCAGTAGTCAGAAAAGGCTCTAAGGATAACAGAGATCAGACTGACGACCTGGACATTGACTACAGAGAAAGTACAACAGTTCAAGGAATTACTCAGGGTTCTAGCAACCCAAGAAGAGGAGGAAATAGGTAGAGTTAAACCAGAATGGCAGTGCTTAAACACAGCATGTGTTAGGACTACACAGCCAGGTATGGAAATAAGATACATAAGGAAAGTTGGTGGTGAAATGCAGAAGTCCAGGAAGTCATCAAAAGAAAGGAGTGGAGGAAGAAGTGGGAGATAGAAAAGACTGACCAGGCTAGGAAGGACTACTGGATGGCTAACAAAGAAGCTAAGAAACAAGTTGCAATAGCAAAGAATAGGGCATCAGAGGCACTTTACCAACTTCTAGAAAGTGGTTCAGTAAGTGGCACAAAGAAACTATATCAGGTTGCAAGGCAAAGACAGAAAGATAAAGAAGATAGTCAGACACCATTCATAAGGGATCCCAGCAACAAACTCCTCACCAGTTCACAGGACATCAAAGGCAGATGGAAGGAATATTTCCAGCAGCTTCTGAATGAAAAAAACCCACAGAAGCTAAGCCCACCCTAGAAGAAGTAAGAACAGCACTAAGGAAAATGAAGTCAGGGAAAGCAGCAGGCTCAGATGAGGTCCCAGCAGATATGACAAAGATGCTGGGTGAGATAGGGGAGAAATGGCTCCTGAGGGTACTAATAGTAGTGTGGAGAGAGAGGCGTATCCCAGATGACTGGAGAATAAGCATAATCATGCCAGTGTACAAGAACAAAGGGGGCATCCACAACTGTGGGCAGTACAGAGGCATCAAACTCCTATCACATTGCATGAAAGTTCTGGAGAAGGTGATTGATAAACGGATACACAGGTTAGTAGAATGTAAGATGGGAGATGAGCAGTTTGGATTCAGATCAGGATGCAGCACAACTGACCTGACGTTTGCAATGAGACAGATACTTGAGAAGAAGCTAGAGATGAGGAGAGAGTCCAACTAGGCATTCCTAGACTTGGAGAAAGCATATGACAAGGTCACAAGAAAGCTGATCTGGGGAATACTGTGGTGGTTTGAAGTCCCAGAAACATTGGTAGAATTAGTGCAGGCTATGTACAAGGATCCAATGACTCAAGTAAGAACAGTGTTCGGCCTCACAGAGAGGTTCCCAGTGGGTGTGGATGTACACCAGGGTTCAGCTCTGAGCCCACTGTTGTTCATACTGGTGATGGATTGCATTAACAAACAGGTTGGAGGGGGCAGATCATAAAAGTTGCTGAATGCAAATGCAAAGGATAGAAGGGAATGCAAACTTGAAGGCACATAGGATGAAACTAAGCACAGATAAGACTGTGGTAATGGCAGCAAATAGGGGAAATCAGAAGAAGCTGACAATAGAGATAGAAGGGAAGATAGTAGAATAAGTAAACAGCTTCAAGTATCAGGGAGGGGTGGTTGAGGAGAAAGGAAGTCTGAATGAGGAGGCAGAGGGGCTGCAACCAACTGGCACAGTATCAGGTGTAGCATATGACAAAAGAATGACAAAGAGGCTGAAAAGTAAGGTGTACAAGACAGTGGTGTGACCAGTACTACCTTATGGTACAGAAACCTGGGCAGTAAAGGCAGAACAGTTGAAGAAGCTAGAGGTGATGGAAATGAAGTGCCTGAGAAAGGTGGCAGGATGCACATTGTGGGACAGCCGAAGAAATGAGGAGAGAAGAGCAGAAGCCAAAGTAACTCCAACTGCAAAAAAGATCAAAGAGAACAGATTATGGTGGTTTGGACATGTGCAGAAAAGCAGAAGACAATTTGGTGAGAAAGATTTGGGACAGACAGGAAGAAGGTAAGAGGAAGCAAGGATGTCCAGCAAAGAGGTGGATGGATTGTACGAAAGAAGATCTGTGACAGTCAGGCAAAAGTGTTGAGAAGGCAGGAGTGTGGTACTGAATTGAGAGAGATGGTGGCAGTTAACATGATACCCCGACCCCATGTAGAAAAAATGATGATGAGATACCTTCACAGTCACTGGCATGTCGGTCAAGGTGCACCTCTAAAATAAATTACTCGATAAACTTTAACAGCAACTGAACCATGGCTTTGTAACTCATAACTCAGGCAACTAGTATTTTCCCCAAATCCCTCTCCCACGAATAAACAAAAATTTAAAGTAGTCTTTCTTGATAATCTGACCATTAAAGTCACTTCTCACAGTAAATTATTAGGGATGATAGAGGATGATAACCTTAAATTTGCCCTCCATATACAAAACAGCACAAAAAAAACTCATCAAAAACTAGGGCTGCTTTATAGAGCCAAATGTTCTCACCAATGCAGCTAAATCTACAACTGCCACTACTTATTTCCTTACCAAACATCTTTATGGTACTCCCATCCTTACTAAACATCAGGCATCACAAACATCAAAGCTTGAACACTGCTATAACAAAGCTGCTAAATTTGCAGCAGATATACCATTCAGAATCTACTGCTATATAACACTAAAAAGCCTAAACTGGTTAAAACTGTCCCATCAACTAACATAACACAGCTTCTTACCAACTATAAAATTATACAGAATTCATCTGTTTGTCCAGTACTAAACATTATACACAACTATATTCCCAATCAGTCATTATGATCCAATTACAAAACTCCTGTCTATCCACAGACCTATTAAATCTAATGGGCATTATCTGTACTCGTACCATGTTGCTAAGGCCTGGAACTCCTTCATCAGTTCAATACCCTCCCTCCCATTCTTCATAACCATTCTGAAAGACTTCCTGGCCAAATGCTGGCTCTGTTTTCGCACAACACCAGGATAAACTATATCCTTAACTGTGAACACTTAATTCACACCTTACATCTCCTTACTCTCCCTTCTTCACTCACTTTCATCAATTTCTCTCCCCTTTCGCTCTAACTCTACCATAAACCTTATTTTCTCTTACGATCTATCATCCTCCTGTATGGTATGGTGAGGCAAAGATCCTTCTCAGGGACTGATGACACATGTCTTCTTGTTACCATCTATCACCTTCCTGTATGGCATGGTGAGGCATACAGCCTTCTCAGGGACTGATGATACATGTCTTCTCGTAGCCTCTATCACCTTCCTGTATGGCATGGTGAGGCATACAGCCTTCTCAGGGACTGACGATACATGTCTTCTCGTAGCCTCTATCACCTTCCTGTATGGTATGGTGAGGCGTACAGCCTTCTCAGGGACTGATGACACATGTCTTCTATTTACCATCTATCACCTTCCTGTATGGTATGGTGAGGCATACAGCCTTCTCAGGGACTGATGACTCATGTCTTCTCATTACCATCTGTCACCTTCCTGTGTGGTATGGCGAGGCATACAGCCCTCTCAGGGACTGATGTCACCTGTCTTCTCATTACCATCTATCACCTTGCTGTATGGTATGTTGAGGCATACAGCCTTCTCAGGGACTGATGATACATGTCTTTACGTTACCATCTATCACCTTCCTGTATGGTATGGTGAGGCATACAGCCTTCTCAGGGACTGATGATACATGTCTTCTCGTAGCCTCTATCACCTTCCTGTATGGTATGGTGAGGCGTAAAGCCTTCTCAGGGACTGATGTCACATGTCTTCTCGTAGCCTCTATCACCTTCCTGTATGGTATGGTGAGGCATACAGCCTTCTCAGGGACTGATGTCACCTGTCTTCTCATTACCATCTATCACCTTGCTGTATGGTATGGTGAGGCATACAGCCTTCTCAGGGACTGATGATACATGTCTTCTCGTAGCTTCTATCACCTTCCTGTATGGCATGGTGAGGCATACAGCCTTCTCAGGGACTGATGATACATGTCTTTACGTTACCATCTATCACCTTCCTGTATGGTATGGTGAGGCATACAGCCTTCTCAGGGACTGATGTCACATGTCTTCTCATTACCATCTATCACCTTGCTGTATGGTATGGTGAGGCATACAGCCTTCTCAAGGACTGATGATACATGTCTTCTTGTAGCCTCTATCACCTTCCTGTATGGCATGGTGAGGCATACAGCCTTCTCAGGGACTGATGATACATGTCTTCTATCACCTTCCTGTATGGTATGGTGACTGATGTCACATGTCTAGCCTCTATCACCTTCCTGTATGCAGCCTTCTCAGGGACTGATGTCACCTGTCTTCTCATTAACATCTATCACCTTCCTGTATGGTATGGTGAGGCATACAGCCTTCTCAGGGACTGATGATACATGTCTTCTCGTAGCCTCTATCACCTTCCTGTATGGCATGGTGAGGCATACAGCCTTCTCAGGGACTGATGTCACATGTCTTCTCGTAGCCTCTATCACCTTCCTGTATGGTATGGTGAGGCATACAGCCTTCTCAGGGACTGATGTCACCTGTCTTCTCATTACCATCTCTCACCTTCCTGTATGGTATGGTGAGGCATACAGCCCTCTCAGGGACTGATGATACATGTCTTCCGGTTACCATCTATCACCTTCCTGTATGGTATGGTGAGGCATACAGCCTTCTCAGGGACTGATGATACATGTCTTTTCGTTACCATCTATCACCTTCCTGTATGGTATGGTGAGGCATACAGCCTTCTCAGGGACTGATGATACATGTCTTCTCTTTACCATCTTTAACCTTCCTGTATGGTATGGTGAGGCATACAGCCTTCTCAGGGACTGATGATACATGTCTTCTCGTTACAATCTATCATCTTCCTGTAAGGTATGGTGAGGCATACAGTCTTCTCAGGGACTGATGATACATGTCTTCTCGTTACCATCTATCACATTCTTGTATGGTATGGTGAGGCATACAGCCTTCTCAAGGACTGATGACTGATGATATGTGTCTTCTCGTTACCATCTATCACCTTCCTATATGGTATGGTGAGGCATACAGCCTTCTCAGACTGATGATACATGTCTTGTCGTTACCATCTATCACCGTCCTGTATGGTATGGTGAGGCATACCCTACCCCCAATTCCTACCCACCCCAGTACACCTAGACTTATACTTCTAAACCACACCCCTTTCACTCTCAAAGCCAGTCATATCCTCCACCTAATTTAATCACCTGACTAAAACAAACTGCTTCTCACTAAATGGATCTATCCTAACTCCTCCCCTTAATAACTACACCTCTACCTCAAATCACTTAAGATGCAAACACCAGTTTCCCCTGCACATATTCAACTACTACTCATTATCACCCTTTTACCTCTCTTAACAACATCTTACCTACTAACCTCCTATGAACACTTTAATTACCTACAATTCTACTACCCTAACAAACAAACAAGTATTGTAACACCAACAACATGCCAAACACATATAAATATCACATCTCTTCCTACCTACATCCTTCCAAAGTATCACAGATTAACCCATATTAAATATGTCCACCTAAAACCTAGAAAACAATTCAACCAACTTAATGTACTCCATTACCCTTGTCTGAAACCTCAACTACTTACTAGTGGTGACATCCATCCCAACCCTGGCCCTATACACTCTGCTAATATTGAACTCCAAAGCCCCGATCACTCAAATCTTATCCCACTTAGGCTTCCTAATTCACTTTTTTAGCTCACCTTAATATACGTAGCTTAAAAAAAAAGCTGCCTACCTCCACGCTCTCATGGATGTCCACTCTTTTGACATACTATGTTTGTCAGAAACATGGTTAAAACCTTTAACTACTGATAATGAAATCTTACCACCTGGTTACAATATCCTAAGAGCAGGCTTCCTAATTCACTTTCTATAGCTCACTTTAATATACGTAGCTTAAATAACAAAGCTGCCTACCTCCATGCTCTCATGGATGTCCACTCTTTTGACATACTATGTTTGTCAGAAACATGGTTAAAACCTTTAACTACTGATAATGAAATCTTACCACCTGGTTACAATACCCTAAGAGCAGACCGCAAAATTAAAAAGGGAGGTGGAGTTGCCATACTCTCTAAAAAAGGGTTACAAATCTCCACACTAGACTGCTATCCAACACCTCATAATAATGTAGAACTTCTTGCCACTAAACTTCAACTTAACACTAGTAAATACATAATCATCATCTGCATCTACCTACCTCCTAGTAATAATACCTGTATCCTTGAAGACACCCACGCTGGATTATCTTCATCTTTCCCTCAACAGACTATAATTCTAGATGACTTTAATATTGACTGGAAAACCTGCACACAAAATCAGCCAACTTCACACATTAACCTACATGGATTTTCACAAATGATCAACTTCCCAACCAGAATTAACAAACCCAATAATAAAGACAGTATATTAGATTGGATACTCATAAACAATCACCAGCAAATGTTTAAGGCTGGAACCCTTCCTGCAGATGTAAGTGACCACTCACTCACTTATATCATTAGGCATAATACAACTACTCCTAACCCAACCACACTTAGAACAATCAGAACCAATACAAACTTTAATCCTATTTCCAAAGTGAACTTAGAGCATGTGATTGGACACCCATTAAACACCTCCCTCTAGATGAGGCAGTGAATTACTTTAATTCAAAATTCTTAACAATCCTAGACTATCATGCACCAAAGCGTACTATCAGAACTAAGTATAAGCCAGCCCCATGGCTTACTAAGGAAACCCGGCAGAAAATCCTACTTAGAAACAAACTCTGGGCTCTATGGAGATCTACTAAGCAACCCGCAGACCAACTTAAATTTAAACAAATGAGAAATGATACAAAAAAAAGGCATTCTCTTGGACAAAAAAAACTTTTACTGTCATCTCCACCAAACAAACCAAAGTAATCCACAAAAGTTCTGGGCCAGCATTAACAAACTTTTTCACCCTGGTCACTCCACCACACCACCACCTACAGGAGCCAACCCCAAAGATCCCAAACAAACAGCAAACGCCTTTAATACCTTCTTCACAGAGGCCATCCAATCACTGGCCAATCAAATAACAACTCAGAATTCTAGTCACCCAAATTCTGTAACAAATTCACTCCCTATATTCCACTGGCAACCAGTCCCAACTCACCTTATCTGTAATCTTCTTCAAAAACTTAAACCATCAACCCCATCAGCCGATAACCTACCAGCAGAATATCTCCAAAAAGCTGCCAAAGCTATAGCCTACCCAATATCAATCCTGATAAATAGAACCTTACAAGAGGGAAATATTCCTACCATCTGGAAAATCTCACACATCATCCCCCTACACAAAGGTGGCAATTCTAACAAATACTCCAACTACCGTCCAATAGCATTACTTTCTCCTTTAGCTAAAATAATGGAAAGATGTATCCATAAACAACTACTTGATCACTTACTGCAAATTAATCTACTAGCAAATTGCCAACATGGCTTCAGACCATTTCATAATACTACCACTGCGCTTCTATCCTTCTCTGACAGTATCAATCATAACAAAAATAACAACACCCTCTCCTCAGCACTCTTTATTGACCTTTCCAAAGCTTTTGACATGGTCAGCCATCGTTTACTTATAAATGTACCAAGATCTCTTTCTCTAGATTCACTGGTTCTTCAATGGTTCCAATCGTACCTTAACAACAGACAACAAGTGGTGCTTTGGGACAATAACCTATCTTTACATCTCCCCGTTACACTAGGAGTCCCTCAGGGCTCAATTCTTGGTCCCCTCCTATTCTCAATCTATATAAATGACCTTCATCTAGCAATTACTTAAGCTACCTGTAGTCAAAATGCAGATGATTCTACAATCATCTGCTCAGCTAAATCTTCATCTGAACTACAGTCCTTAACCCAGGGAATGTTTACTGTAATAGAAAACTGTGTTTTACAACATTGCCTCCTCCTGAACCCCAAAAATACAAAACTATTGCTCTTCACACCCACCTGCAAGTCCAGACCAATAAACTTCTCAGTCCTATCCAATAACGGTACCATTATATCTCCAGACCTAACCACTAAATTTCTAGGTATAACAATAAACAACCTTACCTATGAAACTCACATTAACAATACTATAAAAACTGTAAACAGGAAACTGGGCTCCCTGTATAGGATAAAGCCATTCCTTACTCCACAAGCCAGAACTTCTATTGCCCTTACCCATTTAATCTCCACACTCCTCTATGCTTCATCCATATTTACAAATCTGACTAAAAACAACCTCAACAAACTGTCAAACTCTTATAATAACATAGCTAGATTTGCCACATCCTCCTCTTTCAGAACCCACCACTGTCATAATCTGAAACAACTAGGCTGGCTTGAGCCACAAAACCAAATCCATTACAACCAACTTATCATTGCCCATAAAACTTCTTCCAACCAACTGAAACTCCAATACTATCAAACCTTTTCACCCCATATAAAAACCACAATAACTTACGCTCATCCAAGAAATTACTAGTATCCACAAGTATATCTAACAATATATCTGGTGACTCTCTGTTCTGTAATGCTGTTGGAAAATACTGGACCAACTTCCAAATGAACTTACATCTATGTCCTCTTTAACACTATTTAAACAAAAATTGAAACTTTACCTCAAAACACACTGGTTATGCCCCTGTACAAACCCAGACTAATCTAAAATGGCATTGATATCATCATCACTGCTGACCTAGCTTTTTTTCAACCAATACCTCTACTTTCATGGACAAATCCAAATCTGTTCCTTACTCTATCCCCAAAAAAAAAGGTTTTTTTTCTTCCTTCCTTGAGAATAGAGTTACTAGTACATTTATATAATGTTCTGTAACAATTTTTGTATTCAACGATTGAAATGTAATAATCTGCTATTACTTTATGTACATGCATTTATATGTTTACCATGTTGTGTTTATGTCTATCTTTTTATTAATCTTTGCAAGTAGAGCTTATCCCTCCGGGCCTCTCCTGAAAATGGCCATGCATCCAGTTAGACTAGCCTGGTCAACAAATGTAGAATAAATAAATAAAAATAAATAAATACAGCCTTCTCAGGGACTCATGATACATATCTTCTGGCTACATTCTATCACCTTCCTGTATGGTATGGTGAGGCATACAGCCTTCTCAAGGACCATGGACTTATGATACATGTCTTTACGTTACTATCTATCACCCTCCTGTATGGTATGGGGAGGCATATAGCCTTCTCAGGGACCAGGGACTGATGATACATGTCTTCTCATTACTATCAATCATTTTCCTATATGGTATGGTGAGGCATACAGCCCTCTCAGGGACTGATGATACATGCCTTCAGGTTACTATCTATCACCTTCCTGTATGGTATGGTGAGGCGTACGGCCTTCTCAGGGACTGATGTCACATGTCTTCTCGTAGCCTCTATCACCTTCCTGTATGGTATGGTGAGGCATACAGCCTTCTCAGGGACTAATGATACATGTCTTTATGTTACCATCTATCACCATCCTGTATGGTATGGTGAGGCATACAGCCTTCTCAGGGACTGATGATACATGTCTCATGTTACCATCTATCACATTCCTGTATGGTATGGTGAGGCATACAGCCTTCTCAGGGACCAGGGACTGATGATACATGTTTTCTCCTTACCATCTATCACCTTCCTGTATGGTATGGTGAGGCAAACAGCCTTCTCAGGGACTGATGATACATGTCGTCTCAATACCATCTATCACCTTCCTGTATGGTATGGTGAGGCATACAGCCGTCTCAGGGACTGATGATACATGTCTTCTTGTTAGCATCTATCACCTTCCTGTATGGTATGGTGAGGCATACAGCCTTCTCAGGCACCAGGGACTGATGTCACATGTCTTCTCGTTACCATCTATCACCTTCCTGCATGGTATCGTGAGGCATACTGCCTTCCAAGGAGGGACTGATGATACATGTCTTCTCTTAACCATCTATCACCTTCCTGTATGGTATCGTGAGGCATACAGCCTTCTCAGGGACTGATGTCACATGTCTTCTCGTAGCCTCTATCACCTTCCTGTATGGTATGGTGAGGCATACAGCCTCCTCAGGGACTGATGATACATGTCTTTACGTTACCATCTATCACCCTCCTGTATGGTATGGGGAGGCATACAGCCCTCTCAGAGACTGATGATACATGTCTTCTCGTTGCCATCTTTCACCTTCCTGTATGGTATGGTGAGGCATACAGCCCTCTCAGGGACTGATGATACATGTCTTTACGTTACCATCTATCACCTTCCCGTATGGTATGGTGAGATATACAGCTTTCTCAGGGACTGATGTCACATGTCTTATAGTTACCATCTATCACCTTCCTGTATGGTATGGTGAGGCGTACAGCCTTCTCAGGGACTGATGTCACATGTCTTCTCGTTGCCATCTTTCACCTTCCTGTATGGTATGGTGAGGCGTACAGCCTTCTCAGGGACTGATGACACATGTCTTCTAGTTACCATTTATCATGTTCCTGTATGGTATGGTGAGGCATACGGCCTTCTCAGGGACTGATGTCACATGTCTTCTCGTTGCCATCTTTCACCTTCCTGTATGGTATGGTGAGGCGTACAGCCTTCTCAGGGACTGATGACACATGTCTTCTAGTTACCATTTATCATGTTCCTGTATGGTATGGTGAGGCATACAGCCTTCTCAGGGACTGATGATACATGTCTTTACGTTACCATCTATCACCCTCATGTATGGTATGGGGAGGCATACAGCCTTCTCAGGGACTAGGGACTGATGTCACATGTCTTCACATTACTATCGATCATCTTCCTATATGGTATGGTGAGGCATACAGCCCTCTCAGGGACTGATGTCACATGTCTTCTCGTAGCCTCTATCACCTTCCTGTATTGTATGGTGAGGCATACAGCCTTCTCAGGGACTGATGTCACATGTCTTCTCGTAGCCTCTATCACCTTCCTGTATTGTATGGTGAGGCATACAGCCTTCTCAGAGACTGATGATACATGTCTTTACATTACCATCTATCACCTTCCTGTATGGTATGGTGAGGCATACAGACCTTCTCAGGGACTGATGTCACATGTCTTTACGTTACCATCTATCACCTTCCTGTATGGTATGGTGGGGGATACAGCCTTCTCAGGGACTGATGTCAAATGTCTTCTCGTAGCCTCTATCACCTTCCTGTATTGTATGGTGAGGCATACAGCCTTCTCAGGGACTGATGTCACATGTCTTCTCATTACCATCTGTCACCTTCCTGTGTGGTATGGTGAGGCATACAGCCTTCTTAGGAGGGACTGATGATACATGTCTTCTCTTAACCATCTATCACTTTCCTGTATGGTATGGTGAGGCATACAGCCTTCTCAGAGACTGATGACACATGTCTTCTATTTACCATCTATCACTTTCCTGTATGGTATGGTGAGGTATACAGCCTTCTCAGGGATTGATGACACATGTCTTCTATTTACCATCTATCACTTTCCTGTATGGTATGGTGAGGCATACAGCCCTCTCAGGGACTGATGATACATGTCTTTACGTTACCATCTATCACCTTCCTGTATGGTATGGTGAGGCATACAGCCTCCTCAGGGACTGATGATACATGTCTTTACGTTACCATCAATCACCTTCCTGTATGGTATGGTGATGCATACAGCCTTCTCAGAGACTGATGACACATGTCTTCTTGTTACCATCTATCACCTTCCTGCATGGTATCGTGAGGCATACTGCCTTCTTAGGAGGGACTGATGATACATGTCTTCTCTTAACCATCTATCACCTTCCTGTATGGTATGGTGAGGCATACAGCCTACTCAGGGACTGATGTCACATGTCTTCTCGTAGCCTCTATCACCTTCCTGTATGGCATGGTGAGGCATACAGCCTTCTCGGGGACTGATGATACATGTCTTTACGTTACCATCTATCACCCTCCTGTATGGTATGGTGAGGCATACAGCCTTCTCAGGGACTGATGACACATGTCTTCTCATTACCATCTGTCACCTTCCTGTGTGGTATGGTGAGGCATATAGCCTTCTCAGAGGCTGATGGCACATGTCTTCTATTTACCATCTATCACTTTTCTGTATGGTATGGTGAGGCATACAGCCTTCTCAGGGACTGATGACACGTCTTCTATTTACCATCTATCAATTTCCTGTATGGTATGGTGAGGCATACAGCCTTCTCAGGGACTGATGTCGCATGTCTTCTTGTTAGCATCTATCACCTTCCTGATTGGTGTGGTGAGGCATACAGCCGTCTCAGGGACTGATGATATATGTCTTCTTGTTAGCATCTATCACCTTCCTGTATGGTATGGTGAGGCATACAGCCTTCTCAGGGACTGATGATACATGTCTTTACGTTACCATCGATCACCTTCCTGTATGGTATGGTGATGCATACAGCCTTCTCAGAGACTGATGACACATGTCTTCTTGTTACCATCTATAACCTTCCTGCATGGTATCGTGAGGCATACTGCCTTCTTAGGAGGGACTGATGATACATGTCTTCTCTTAACCATCTATCACCTTCCTGTATGGTATGGTGAGGCATACAGCCTACTCAGGGACTGATGTCACATGTCTTCTCGTAGCCTCTATCACCTTCCTGTATGGCATGGTGAGGCATACAGCCTTCTCGGGGACTGATGATACATGTCTTTACGTTACCATCTATCACCCTCCTGTATGGTATGGTGAGGCATACAGCCTTCTCAGGGACTGATGACACATGTCTTCTCATTACCATCTGTCACCTTCCTGTGTGGTATGGTGAGGCATATAGCCTTCTCAGAGACTGATGGCACATGTCTTCTATTTACCATCTATCACTTTTCTGTATGGTATGGTGAGGCATACAGCCTTCTCAGGGACTGATGACACGTCTTCTATTTACCATCTATCAATTTCCTGTATGGTATGGTGAGGCATACAGCCTTCTCAGGGACTGATGTCGCATGTCTTCTTGTTAGCATCTATCACCTTCCTGATTGGTGTGGTGAGGCATACAGCCGTCTCAGGGACTGATGATATATGTCTTCTTGTTAGCATCTATCACCTTCCTGTATGGTATGGTGAGGCATACAGCCTTCTCAGGGACTGATGATACATGTCTTTACGTTACCATCGATCACCTTCCTGTATGGTATGGTGATGCATACAGCCTTCTCAGAGACTGATGACACATGTCTTCTTGTTACCATCTATAACCTTCCTGCATGGTATCGTGAGGCATACTGCCTTCTTAGGAGGGACTGATGATACATGTCTTCTCTTAACCATCTATCACCTTCCTGTGTGGTATGGTGAGGCATACAGCCTTCTCAGGGACTGATGATACATGTCTTTACGTTACCATCGATAACCTTCCTGTATGGTATGGTGAGGCATACAGCCTTCTCAGAGACTGATGATACATGTCTTTTAGTTACCATCTATCACCTTCCTGTATGGTATGGTGAGGCATACAGCCGTCTCAGGGACTGATGATACATGTCTTTACGTTACCATCTGTCACCTTCCTGTATGGTATGGTGAGGCATACAGCCTTCTTAGGGACTGATGACACATGTCTACTAGTTACCATTTATTACGTTCCTGTATGGTATGGTGAGGCGTACAGCCTTCTCAGGGACTGATGATACATGTCTTCTCTTAACCATCTATCACCTTCCTGTATGGTATGGTGAGGCATACAGCCTTCTCAGGGACTGATGATACATGTCTTCTCTTAACCATCTATCACCTTCCTGTATGGTATGGTGAGGCATACAGCCATCTCAGGGACTGATGATGCATGTCTTTACGTTACCATCGATCACCTTCCTGTATGGTATGGTGAGTCATACAGCCTTCTCAGGAACTGATGATACGTGTCTTCTCATTACCATCTGTCACCTTCCTGTGTGGTATGGTGAGGCATACAGCCTTCTTAGGAGGGACTGATGATACATGTCTTCTCTTAACCATCTATCACTTTCCTGTATGGTATGGTGAGGCATACAGCCTTCTCAGGGACTGATGATACATGTCTTTACGTTACCATCGATCACCTTCCTGTATGGTATGGTGAAGCATACAGCCTTCTCAGGGACCAGGGACTGATGATACATGTCTTTACGTTACCATCTATCACCCTCCTGTATGGTATGGTGAGGCATACAGCCTTCTCAGGGACTGATGACACATGTCTTCTTTTTAAGCATCTATCACCTTCCTGTACGGTATGGTGAAGCATACAGCCTTCTCAGGGACTGATGATACATGTCTTTACGTTACCATCTATCACCCTCCTGTATGGTATGGGGAGGCATACAGCCTTCTCAGGGACTGATGACACATGTCTTCTTTTTAAGCATCTATCACCTTCCTGTACGGTATGGTGAAGCATACAGCCTTCTCAGGGACTGATGATACATGTCTTTACGTTACCATCTATCACCCTCCTGTATGGTATGGGGAGGCATACAGCCTTCTCAGGGACTGATGATACATGTCTTCTTTTTAAGCATCTATCACCTTCCTGTACGGTATGGTGAGGCATACAGCCTTCTCAGGCACTGATGATACATACCTTCTTGTTAGCATCTATCACCTTCCTGTATGGTATGGTGAGGCATACAGCCTTCTCAGGCACTGATGATACATACCTTCTTGTTAGCATCTATCACCTTCCTGTACGGTATGGTGAGGCATACAGCCTTCTCAGGCACTGATGATACATACCTTCTTGTTAGCATCTATCACCTTCCTGTATGGTATGGTGAGGCATACAGCCTTCTCAGGCACTGATGATACATACCTTCTTGTTAGCATCTATCACCTTCCTGTATGGTATGGTGAGGCGTACAGCCTTCTCAGGGACCAGGGACTGATGATACATGTCTTCTAGTTACCATCTATTACCTTTTGAATGCTGTAACAGGTCTTTTATAGGCGTTATCAAAGAGGGGGCTTATTGAGTGGACATGCAAACCCCATGTGTCTTCCTCGTTAGTATGTTAAGCTGTTGGATTGCCAGTGCATTCTGTAATGCATTATTTGCATATATTATGCTGACCTTCATTAGCACACGATTATATTATATATTACTGCGTGATGCTTCTGCCATATTGTATCATATTAGGGCTGGGCCACACTGATAGCCAATACTGTTCATTAAGAGTCACAAGAGCTCAGATGTTAGTGACAACACTGGAAAGCCATTACAGTAAGTGACATACACTGGGGTACATACATACATATTTCAACATTTCACAAGCTGACTATTACATACAAATGTTTATGTTGCTAATCCTTGCTGTCTTTCAGATCATGTAGCAGAAGAGAGGGTTGCAGAAATGCTTTTGGTGACATTGAAAGGTTTTGGAGTGCAGGATGAAGAACAATGTTCCATCAGGCTCATGCAGTATTGCCTCTCCCACCTTCAGAATCTGTAGTGGCAATCACAGATGGCTTGGGTCAGCTGCAGGCAGCCATGGGAGGATGGAGAGGGGATACCCTACTCCAAGGGAGAGCTTAGACATCAGGTGTTACACAGTCTTTGCACTCTAAGGGAAGACCACAATATCCTTAAGTATGTTGGCCCGTGGCTATATGCCTGACACCTTTCCTCTTCCATCCAATTGTACCATTTGTCACCATTACACATATAGTGAATCATTACATATGGTGAGAAGACCAACACCGGACAGCCATATGTGTATGTCAAGTGTTTCTGCAATACTAAGCTGGGCCATTCCATACCACCCACTACTCCCACCCATACAGAGCCTTATCCTGCAATGAGGTGGCATGCTGTATGAACAGATCATGCATTGCTAAAACACATGTAGTTTTTATAACAATACCGGACTTGAATTTTTTGACAACCAGGCAGAAAGAGAGAGAGTGAGAGAAAGAGAGACATTGGTGGAAGATGGAGATGAAAAAATAAGTTACGTACTCACCATAATGTTCCATGTTTGTAGTCCATCTCGCCCTTCATTCTTACTGGATGGGTTCGGAGCCAATCCTCGGCTCCGACTCGGCCGGATACACTAGCTTGAAGTCTCTAACTTGGCTCGTGGCAGAAAAGGTATCTCATCATGCAGTGGTGTAATTCCCCAGATCTTGTTTGCTGCCAATTATAACAATGTGTCTAAATTAATAATGTGACATTAGGTAGAGAAATAACAAGGAAATTCAAAGGAACTCCTTTATTATAGAAGAAAGATCTCTCATCTGGGTCCTCTAGGAGTCCTTGGCTGGAGGAAGGTGGGAGGGGCGTAAGAATGAAGGGCGAGATGGACAACAAAATGGAACATTATGGTGAGTACATAACTTCTTTATGTTATGTTCTCCTATCGTCCCTTCATTCTTACTGGATGGGACAGTGTCCCTAGCACCATTTCCCTGGGAGCTCACAGGAGTATACCTTTGAGCACAGTGGAACCAAAGGCAGTCCTGTCCCTGGAGGCCAAATTAACTTTGTATTGAGTAATAAATGTATAGGGTCTTGCCCACGTAGCAGCACAAATACTGTCCATTGACAATCTAGCTAGGTAAGCAGAGGATGTTGCTAATGCTCTGGTCGAGTGGCCCTTAACTTTGAATGGTAAATCCTTGTTATCTGAGGTATATATAAAGGTAATGCAGTTTGAGAGCCAATCTGACAGTGTAATTTTTGAAACTGGCATGCCCTTTTTTGCTTCGGAAAAGGAGACAAACAATTGATCTATTCTCCTGAAATCTTTAGTTCTATGCAGATAAAACCTAAGTTGTCTATGCACATCCACTTGGTGAAGTTTGTACTCTGCCTTGTTGCTATTATTTTTGAAAAAACACTGGCAGCTCAATAGATTGATTTCGATTAGTTTTGGAACAAACCTTTGTCACAAAGGACAGATTAGTTTGTAGAGATACTCTATCCTTATGGAAAATTAAATATGGCAGCTTGACTTACACAGCTTGCAACTCTGAGACTCTTCATGCAGATGTACTGGCTACTAGGAAAATAGTTTTCCAAGAGAGGAATTTGAGATCACATGATGTTGAGGGCTCAAAAGGAGGTAATGTTAAGTGAGTCAAGACAAAATTCAAATCCCATGGTGAGAGAGGTTCTTTTATGGGAGGTCTCAATAAACAAGTGCCTTTCAAAAATGCTTTACACAATTTGTGTGACATCAGGTTAGGAGAATGTTCCCCAATGTGAAAATTAGAGACTGCAGCTAGTTGTACTTTAATCGTAGCTAAGGCGGAGCGTTGCTGGAACAGTTCTGCAAGAAATTCCAGAATTGAACTGATTGGGCAGAAAAAGGATCAATGTTCTTTGCTTGTGCCCAGCAGGAGAACCTCTTCCATTTACTAGACTATAACTTTCTGGTAGAAGCCTTGTGAGAGGATACGAAAATGTGTTTTACTGCTGGTGTGAAGTCTTGAAGCCTGACTAAGTTAGGAAGTGGAGCAGCCAAGCTGTCAAACTGAGGGTCTGGAGAGCAGGATGAAGAGTTCCGGACATATGAGTCAGAAGGTTTAGAACTGGGTCCAGAACCCACTATTTCTCCTGTAGGTGAGGCCACAGAAAGGGAAACCAAATCTGACGAGGCCAATATGGGGTAATGAGAATTAGCCTCCTTCCAAGGGCACCAGCAGGCAGGTGCACTTGCACCCCCTTGGAATCGGCTAGATAATTTCAAAGAAAGTTTTTACGTGCGTTCTTCTTTAAGAAGAAAAGTCCTAACAGGACAGTCGCGGGTGTGCTGACATCATCGTCGCTAAGTTTGTGAGCGGGAACAGATGGGTTTACAAGCAGGACCTGATAGCAATCACTAAGTTTGTGAGCGGGAACTCACACGGGTTTACAAGCAGCCAAGAGCGAAATGGAATAGCACGCAGGAGTAAACGGACGGAAGATGTGGGACACTTTCAGGACTGTATGCTACAAGGGATCAGCATACTTGTGAATGGTTAATGAAGTTCTTGTATTATTGTATACCTACTGATTGCAACTGTATACACTGTTCCATTTTACACCATGCTATACTGGGTGCATTTTAAGATGCCATATAGTTATTTGTCAGTCTGCTTTGGGGACATGCTTTACTTGGCTGTCCATAAGAAAAGGCCTTTAACTCTAAGATCCATCCAATCCACATAATGAAAGAAATAAGTAAATTAACTAAGTGTAGTTTCATACTAATTCTATAAAACAAAAGTATTTTAAAATATGTAGGCGCAATTTAATGTTTTCTGAAGTTCTGATTAATAACATTTAGAACAATGGGGATCGTTATTTGAGTGATTTAATTTTATAGAAATAACAGCTGGTCCACAGAGGGAGAGCTGCAATCATTAATACCAAGGCCATGTTATTACAGTGTGGAATGACTTTTATGTTCTTAGTATCAAAGATGTTTATTACTCTATGCCAAGCGATGTGTCTCCATGTGTGTGTGTGTGTGTGTGTGTGTGTGTGTGTGTGTGTGTGTGTGTGTGTGTGTGTGTGTGTGTGTGTGTGTGTGTGTGTGTATATACACTATACAGACAGCTAGAAAATAGCTACCTTTGCCAAATGCCACGCTTCTTCCATGTAACACACTCTTTCTTTCTTTCTCTCTCTGTATATATCTATTATCTCTCTCTCTCTATATATATATATATATATATATATATATATATATATATATATATATATATATATATATATAAATATATATATATATGGGTCACCCAACATTGAGTGAATTTTATTTTTGTTGACCTCTATTGTCTCTTTGGTCAACATATACAGATGATCTACAGATGTGCGAGACTGAGAGTCCCCAAGGTAGGGGATATGCCCTTTCCCCAGGGATTGTGTGATCTTGGAGTTAGTGTGTTTATATATATATATATATATATATATATATATATATATATATATATATATATATATATATAAAATTAGCAAGGGTTGCAGAAGGTGCATTATTATGTTTAATCTCAGAGCATGTGCTGAAGGGTGTCAACTTGTTAAAGGTGTTTTTGTTGATACAAGTGTATTTACATTAAGCATGTTGACACTTCCATGGAGTATTTGTAGTAGTGCTCTAAACACATACACACCTCTACTGTAGAGGTGTGTGTGTGAGAAATGCCCCAGGTGTACATGGTGGTGGGTAGAGAATAAGGCTTGAACCCTGTACCTTGGGCCCAACTGGCAAGAGCCTAAATTCCCTACCCACCACCATTTGTAAAAATGTTGCAGGATTTTCCTTCATACTTTTTCTGTTCCTCATAAAATCTGTGGTTTCTGCATTTGTGTCCTTGTTGCCTGACAGCTACATGTTCTCTGGTTTTATTCTTGGCTGTCTGGAGTGTTTCTCCCTGGGCCTCTGCTAAAAATTAGCTTTTTTTTTTCAAAGTCAGACTTTCCTGGTTAACAAAAGTTAAAAATAATAGACGCTCTTCAATATCAGACTTCATATTCTTCAGAAAGTGCATGGTAACAAAAGCTTTTATTCTAGCAATTTTCTAAGTGTACAAGATGGATATTTGAAATGTATCCCTGTGTTTGGGACTGTATTCCCCCCATTATTGGCTTCATCCAGGTTTTGTGCTAGGGTTGAGAGTTATGGTAAGAACTGAATTCACTGAATATGTTTGGGGGCTGTATTCACCCAGTATTGGCTTTGTTCAGGTATTTATTGGCTTCATCCAGGTTTTTTGCTAATGTTGAGAGCTATGGTAAGAACTGATTTCACTGAATATGTTTGGGGGCTATATTCTCCCATTACTGGCTTTGTCCGGGTGTTATTTGCCAAGTGGTTGAGAGCTATGGTGAGAACTGAATTCACTGAATGTTTGGTGGTTGTAGTCACCCATTATTGGCTTTGTTCAGGTATTTTGTGCTAAGAGGTTGACAGCTGTGCTATGGTGAGAACTGAATTCACTAAATGGTAGCTATTTAAGTTTCAGTCTTCCTCTTTCACAAAACAGTTGATTTGGCGTAGTGGTATGTTGCTCTGTTTTGCATGGGGTCCCCTGGGTTCAAGACGTGGCAGTGAAATGTATGGTGGTAACGCAGCATTTTATTCTAGCAACTTTCAAACATTATACAAGCAATGTTTAAAATGTGTCCCTGGTTTTGGCCTTTGTCCCCCAATAAATTTTGGCTTTTTCCAGATTTCTTGTGCTGAAAAGTTCAGAGACAGCTGAGTGTCGAGTAGATTTTACAAGGAGCTGAGAGCTGCAGGGGAGCAAAAGTTTAGTGCTGCTTATGTTTAGTCTGCTTGCATTGTTAATAGCACAACAGATAGAGTACTCGCTTTAGATGCTGAAGGCTGTGGGTTCTACTCCCACAATAGGTAAATGCATTGCTGATGCTGTATTGTGTTGTAAAGGGGGTGGATGCTGCAGT
Organism: Protopterus annectens; assembly: GCF_019279795.1. NCBI lineage: Eukaryota > Metazoa > Chordata > Ceratodontiformes > Protopteridae > Protopterus > Protopterus annectens. Next base: position 147,635,127 of record NC_056739.1, read on the forward strand.
CTTTTTGGCAAAGATACCTAGTAACTATGAACCTGTTAACAGTTTGCTATCCATTCCCTATTGCGGTATTACTAGCTTTTCATTTTTTTATTGCATGCAACAAAAGCAATTTATTCTTCAAGGGTAACAGGCACTTTATTTGTAGATTAAGCAATGACTTATAAAGTGCTTGCTAGCAGCAACCTCTTTATTAGTTACAAATTTTTTCAATGTGGAGTTTACTACTTCAGAGATTGTGTATATTTTTTACTGATACTGGTGGACTTGAGTAGACTTTTTATGATGGAAATGTTCTGAATTGGGCAGTTTTGTCATTGGTGGATGCTTTTTGTTTCATTGTTTACTAGAAAAATGTTCAAAACAATAAATTTAAAATGCCATCTAACAACTGTACTGTATTGTACAAGGAATATAATGTAATACGGTCAGGAAGGTGTATCAAAGAGCACGTTATGTTCGAGGGGCCTATGATTTTGAAGACAGCCCAGAGTTAATATTTGCCATTGGCAAAATGTATTTTCTCTGAAAGTGGGTTTCAGTGTTGTTTCAATGCATGCGAGTTTCAAGAGCAGAGAAGTTTTAATGTTAGTCTATTTTCATTGCGAGACTGCATTGCTTTAACAGATATGTATTAGGGTTTGTGCTGTAAAATGCAAAATAAAACTTTCAAATGAAATCCTAAATCATCGCACAAGTAAAGCAGTATGCACATTTGTGTTTATGATAAATGGGGCAAAATAACCAAGGAATGGGACATTGGAATGGCTGCAGGGGGGAGGCTCCATTTGACCATGATTTTGTGAGGGGGGGGTAGCAAGCTCAGACAGCCCCGGTTGAACTATACCTCTCAGTTGTCCATATCTTTGCAGAATGAATAGATATTTGCTGCTTATTTTTGGTTTGTTCCTCAAATTTGTGGTTTTCTAGCAAATCATTTAGGAATGAAGCCATTAAATGACAGACATTGAGTTTCAGATGTCATAACCTTCAGAAAAATGAATTCTAATGCAAGACTGTCTTTAAGTTTATACAAGAGCAATTTTTCATAGTGTTTGTATGTTCCCCAATATATTTGGCCTTGTTCAGATTTCCTGCATTAAGAGGTTGAGAGGTACGTGCAAATCACTTTGTAGATTAGGAATATCCAAACATCTCAATTGTCCCCAATTCTGGCTCAAAATGTTGCTCTCCCCTAATAATCCCTCCTCCAAAATGGCAATTTTGGAAGAAAATGTGGAGGGTTTACAATTATATATAATTGCAATGATCACTTATAGATTACCTTTATTTCAGAAATGCATGTGGATGCTCTTATTTTGTTAGCTGCTTCAAGTTAACTGTTAATATTAAAAGGTGTCCCTTTTTGACAGGTATTTTTGCATCACATTTTGGTCCGTTTTTCATAAAATTGTGGTTTTCTGGCAAATTAGTGGCAAGTCATTAAAGATTGAAGTTAGAAAATAATGGCAGACATTTGAGTTTCAGATTTCATACCCTTCAGAAAATTTGTACTAATGCAAGATCTACCTGTTCTATTTAAGTTATAAGAGCAATATTTAAAATTGGCCTTATTTTTGGGCTTGTGTCCCACTTCTAGTTCTATGTATGGCTTTGTCCAGATTTCTTGCTCTGAAGTTGAGAGGTATGAGTGTCAGATCCATCACTGTCAGCCAGAGACATTTCAAATTGTGACATACTTATTGCACCCCACTCCCCATTGTAGTGGCTCTGGATGTGTCCATGGAAGGCAAGGAGCAGTTATGCAGTGTAAGTGTGCAGAGTATTCCCCATCCAAAGTAGATCACAAATACGACCGTGGCTTTTCATCTGTCCTTGATTTTGCAAAATGTTCTGGTTTTCTATCAGATTTTTGTACTGTTGATTTATGCTTCTTATTCAGGAACTGTATGCTGTCACAGTGCCCTGTTGCTCTGTTTAAGTAGCCATGGTTTAATGAACATCAGGTAAGCTTGTCGGAGATTGTAAGATGCAAGTAAGCTTTAGTAAGCTTGTCGGACATTGTAAGATGCAAGTAAGCTTTAGTAAGTATATTGTTAAAGAATTACCAGCATTGAAAGCCTTTTCGTTGTTGCCATGCAGAGAATATTTACATGACTAGATAATGTATAAGCCTTGGGTATTGAAATGCATATGACAGTATTTTATTTATTTATTTTATTTGCAGTTGGTTTGCCAGGATAGTCCATTGGGCCAAATGAACCCGTTTTCAATGGAGTCCTGGGAGAAAAGCTCCAAAACTAAGTAGGTTATTAATAGATATACAAATTATACAATTACACAGAAGTTAATCATACAAGAAATAACAATTTGCAAATAATACAACAAAAACTAGAGCGAGTACAATCTAGTGATGAAATTAATAGGTAATACAGACTAAAGGGAAATTTAGCACAAAAGCACTGAGAAATAACAACATATTTGGAAGCATTTCATGACAATATTGAGGAATAATAACATATTAGGAAGCAATGCACAAAAGTACTGAGAAGCAATAACGTATTAGGGAAGCAATACTTAGGAAGTGTGGCCTAGTATATTCTTTCAGATTTATTGTAGGAATAATAATATGTATGAGTTAGGGTGGGTAATTAGGAAAGTTGCAGGAGGAAACAGAGGAAGAAAGAAGATGGAGTTTGCAAGTTAGTTATGTGGGGTGGGAGCAAGAGCATTCCCACTGGGATACTACATGTGAGTGAAGAGATCTTTAAATATAAAATGGTTGGGGTGGTGCGAATGGAAGGTGGTAGGGAGTTCCAAAGACATGCAAGGCCATAAGACAGAAGATTTTTGCCTGGGGGACGAGTTGGTTTATATACTTCTAATAGATTTTGATTGTTGGACCTTAATACTCTAGCAGGAAGGTGCATTTTAAAGGCTGATGAAAGGGAGGGACAAAGGGAGGGGTTGAAAATGAGCTTATATGCAAGATTTAGTTGAGTATATGTGAGATAACTGGGTAGCTCTAGCCATTTTAGTTTTTGGAGAGAGGAACAGTGGTGGGTGGAGGACTTGTGGTTGGTAGCGAACTTGGCAATTTTGTTGTAGCAAGAGGAAAGTTGTGTTTTTAGAGAGGTCTGTAGATTAGTTAGGAGTGGAGCTCCATAGAGAAGGGAGGGGGTAAGAAATGAGGTAGAGAAGGTGATTTTGGTAGCAGGTGTAAGGTAATGATTTTGTCTGTACAGCATACCTAGTTTTTGATGGGTTTTCTTGATATTTAACTGTAGGTGGGAGTTGAATTTGAGCTGGTTATCAATTTGGACCCCAAGTAACTTGGTCTCGGACACCAGTTCCAGGGGTAGATTATTTTGTCTAGAGATGTGGAATGTGTTTATATTGAAAGAAGTTGCCTTAGAGGGGGTGAATAACATTAATTTGGTTTTAGAGGCATTGAGTGCTAGGTGATTCCTTTTCATCCATTGCTCAGTTGTTGTAAAAGCATCTTGAGTCAGTTTTAGGAGTGAGGGGATAGAGGTGGCAGAGCAGATAATAGCAGAATCATCGGCATATTGGATGATGTCTGAGAATGGGATAGAGTTGCGGAAATCATTTATAAATATATTGAAGAGAAGGGGACTCAGTATATTGCCCTGGGGTACCCCAGTAGGAGTATTTAGAAATGAGGAGGTGGCCTTTTTCCATTTGACTGCTTGAGATCTGTTAGATAAGTAGCTGGAGAACCAGTTCAAGGAGGAGGGAGATAGGTTAAGTTTAGAAAGTTTAGTTAGTAGCAGGCTGTGAGAGAGTGTCAAAGGCCTTAGAGAGGTCGAGTAGTAGGGTAGAAACAATTTGGCCAGAGTCACGGGTTTTATTTACAGTTTCAAGGAAGGAGAGGAGGGTGGTCATAGTGCTATGATGTGGTCTGAATCCATGTGTGGGAGTTAGTAGGTGATTATCTAAGAGATGTGGAAGGAGTTGTAGTTGGATACGCTTTTCTAGGAGTTTAGAGATGGGGGACAGAATAGCGATGGGGCGGAAATTAGTAACATTGTTGTTGTTGCCACCTTTATGTAGAGGTATGATAAAGGCCCTTTTCCAGACTTGGGGTACTATACATTCTTGGATAGAGCGGTTGATTAAAATGGTAATAGGGTAAGCGATTGCTTCAGCAGCTTTGCTAAGAAAGTAAGAAGGGATGTTATCAGGAGCATTGGTGCATGGCTTCAGTTTCATAAGGAGTTTCTTTATAGTAGAAGTGGGTATAGGTTTAAATGAGAAAAAAGGAGTGTGAAGAGGGAGAATTAGGGGCAGATGAAGCTGATGAAGTAGGAGGAGTGGAGGGATGGGAGTTAGTAGATGGGAATGAGGAAGTAGTAGCAGAGTAGGGTAGAGAGATATTTGGGGATGGTAAGGGAGTTTTGGAGAATGTTGTGGTGTTAGAGAAAGATGACGTTAATTTGGAAATGGATTCAATGAAAAGAGTTAAATTGGGTAGCCAAGTCTTGGTCAGGAGCGTTTGGGTCTGGAGTAGGGGTATCTGGTTTGCTGGGGTTAAGTAGAGTAGAGATACCTTTCCAAAATTTCTGAGGGTTTGATTTATTATTGTTTTGAAGTGTGGAAAAGTAGTTTTGTCGGTCGAAGATTATGAGCTTTTTTACCTTATTTTGAAGTATTTTATATTCATTGTAATAAAAGGACAGGATTACAGTATTTTCAGAAGCTCATTACATTTTATTGCAGACCAGTGTCTTATAGCAGTGTCTGTGTGTTAGTACACTTGTAGTTGGGTGGCTTTAATGGTATATGGTAAATAAGCATTGCTACCTTACTTAAAAGCCAAGCCCTGTAACAACTAGCTCCACACTGAAGTCAAAACACAATAGCTCTGGTGGGTAAATGTACTCTGTAGTACTCAAAAAAGACAAATGTTTAAAATAACTACAGTTTATGTGCAAACACAATAGGTAGTGATGAAACAATGCTCTGCTAAAAATGCTTTAATGCTTCACATTGCTGAGCCGCAGATCAGTTATCACTGGCTACCAGGATTTCACCCACTTCAGCTCAAGCACTGTGCCGTTCAGTGCAACCTTCCCAGAACTAATTCAAGTCTGACCAGAATTATTTGGTGTGTGTATAAGAGGGAGGTAGCATACCCCTCAGCTGCCCAGATTTTTGCCACATATTCCTCCTAAAAAGGATTGAAGTTGCTAAATGAGCCATTTCAGTTTTAGATGTCATGTCATTTAGAAAAATGCATACTAACACAACTCCGGTTACTCTTGCAATTTTCTAAGTTTCTGAGAGCCATATTTATAATCTATCCCTATTTATTTTAGGCTTTGTCCAGATTTCTTGCACTAAGGTTGAGGCCTTGAGGGGTGTGGTATGTTTGTGAGAGAGAAAGTGAAATGCCCAAGTTAGAGTTAACAGGTGGAATTTTCAAGTGCATTTTCAAGGAACTGTGAGTTTTAAGGGAAGCTAAGTTCACTGCTGCTCATGCCAAGTCTATTTACAATGTGCAACTGGTTTGTTTAGCAAATGGTATCTCTGTTGTGGTATAAAGTTTTAAAGCTATGTTAGTAGCACCACAAGTAGAATACTTGCATCTTAATGTAAAGGCTTGAGGTTCTATTCCTACAGCATATACATTTGTATGCTGCAGTCCTCAGGATGTCCTCCTTTGGATGAGATGCCTAATAACTATGAACCTGTTTTTCAGCTTGTCATCCATTTTCTATTGCAATATACCAGCTTACCATTTTTTTTAATTTAACATAGGCAATTTATTCTTTGACGGCAGCAGGCACTGAATTTGTAGATGAAACACTGAAATATACAGTTGTTTTCTAGCAACAACATCTCCATTAGTTTCAGATGTCTTTAATGTGGAATTATTCAGATTACTTTTACTTCAGCAGAGACACTCAAACAAGTGCTGCTGTATAATACAAGGGATATAATTCAATTATATATTATAATTAATACAATCAGGTAAATCAAATAACTTTTGCATGGCCCTAACGGTGTGCAAGGAGCCTATTGCTTTAAAACAGTTCAAAGGTAAATAACCTGCCACTGGCCAGATGTATTTTCTTTGAATGTGGGTTTCAATGCTGTTTCATTGAATGTGAGTTTCAAAAGTAGAGAAGCTTTAATGCCAAGTCTGTTTTCATTGTAAGACTATTGCTTTGTTTAGGTTTAGTAAATGTCTCAGTGTTTGGGCTATAATGTTTGAAATAAAAGTTGTAAATTAAATCCAACTGCCTGTAATCATTGTAGAACTAAAGCATAAAACAGTATGCACACAGATTTGAACAGTGTCTACAGTAAATGGGGAAAAATAGCCAAGTAATGGGACACTGGAATGGCTGTGTGGGCGGGGCTTGGGGTGGGTGGACTTGGGCGGGGCTGTGTTGGCAGGGGGCGGGGTGAGCTATGTGGGTGGGGCTCTGGGTTTGCACCCCCCTGCAAAAAATCCTGCGGGCTCCCTTGCCTCCTTCCCAAGGATTTTGCTTTCTGAATGTCTTTGGGTATGAGAGGAAAGGGGGGGGGAGGCATACAGTAGTCCGAGGGCCAATCATGAACAAATGCGTCTCTCGTGTCTCCCCCCAGAGGGGGGGATTAGGGCAAAGTAGCTGCTACATTTGGTATTCATGGAAGTGGCAAAAAGGTTGCAGCAAGGCTGGCCACATCTTCGGAAAATCTCCTCCACTATGTTTTGGTTTAGAGACCACTCATGAGGCATTAATATCACCCTGCTGAGTTTGTCCGCTATCATGTTGGATTTCCCCGGGATATGCATTGCTACCACAAAACGTTGGGAAGAGATTGCCCAATGCCATACTCTCAGTGCCTCTCGACAAAGGGGGTATGATCTGGTTCCTCCTTGTTTGTTTATGTACCAGACTATTGACATGTGTCTGACTGGACTGCAATCATTCCTAGTGGGAGACAGTCCTGGAGTGCTTGCAACGCCAGAAGCACTGCTCTCATCTCTAGAACACTGATGTGCAAATGGGCCTCATGTTCTAGCTATGTGCCTTGGACCGTTCTTCCCAGATAATGCCCCCCACCCTATCTGGGAGGCATCTGTGGTCATCGTAGCTACAGGTTGTTGTGGTACAAAGGGTCACCCAATGGTCACGTGGTCAGACCAAAGCCACCATAGAAGATCTCTCTTGCATGACTCTGTAATTCTGATTTGGTGAGACATGGGAAGTTTTTGTAATGACCACTGAGGAAAAAGGAGCCATTGAAGAAACGAGGGTGATCGTTGATGGTTCCTAGGATTTTCAAAATTGTTTTTGCTTTCACCTTGTTTCTGGGTAGAAGGTCGGCTATTTGTTGTTTGAGAACAGAAACTCTGTCAGGAGGCAGACGTGCCATCGTGGAAATGGTGTTGAGATTTGTGTTTATGAATGCAATATGTTGACAGGGCAACAAGGCAGATTTTTGTAAATTCACTGTTATGCCTAACTGAGAACAGGTTTGAAGTGTGGTATCTCTCGCCTGTTGAAGTAGAAGCTTGGTGGTGGCAGTCATCTAGGTATGGAAACACCTGCAATCCTAGATGTTTCAAGTGAGCCCTGACTACTGCCATGCATTTGGTGAACACTCTGGGGGCTCTAGTGAGACCAAAGGGCAGAGCTCGAAACTGATAATGACTGGCTCCCAGCCAGAAGCGTATATGACTCCTTGATGCTCTGTCCATTTTTATGTGGTAGTACGCATCTTGGAGTTCTATTGAGCACATCTAATCATCTTTCCCTAAAAAGGAAGAATTAACTGCAGTATCACCACTCAGAACTTGGACTTCTTTATGGATTTGTTTAGTTTGCTGAGATCCAATATGGGTCTCCAGTCCCCTGTTCTTTTTGGCACTAAAAAGAATTTTGAGTAAGTTTTGAATCCTATTTGGTCTGCAGGGACTTGGTGGATGACTCTTTTGTCTAGCAACTTTTGAATTTCTATAGTTGCTTGTTCCCTTTGACTGGGTGGAACATCCGGGATTGTTCTGATCTGTGGGACAGGATGGCAAAAGGGAATGGAATAGTCTCTGGATATTATACTTTGTACCCACTTGTCTCTTGTGATATCTCTCCAGGCTTCTGGGTACAAAGCTAACTGCCCCCTGATTGCCTCCAGAGTAGAGCAGATGGGCCTCCTTATAGGAGCACTGGTAGGGGTGGCCGCAAAAGGAATCACGGTCACCCTGGTTTTGCAGACCCCCTCTGCCTCTAGGATGACATCTACCATTATTGCTTCCTCCTCTGCCCCTGGGGGAGGGTTCACCTCGTGCATCTTAAAAAACTCCCTGGGATCTTTTGAACCACATTTTCCCACTCTTCTGACCTTTATGGTAATGTCTTGAAGATACAGAAAAATGTACTACAACGGCAGAGAGAGTTTTCCCTTCCTGCTCACATCTGGTGAGTGTGTCCTTAACTTTGGGTTCAAAAAATGAGGAACCATCAAAAGGGGCATTGATAAAGGTAGACTTGAAAGGCTCCACAACCCTGCTTGCTCCATCTGCTGCATAGGATATTAGTCTCATGGAGGAGTTGATGGAATTTAAGGTAGATAGCTGAAAGGTCACCTTTTCTGACACCCCTCCAGCAAATGAACCTTAGAGATTATCTCCTAACTCCTTTAGGAGATCCCTTTGTAGTCTCGTAAAGTGCGTAAGGTAGTTCAGCGATCTAAGAGTAAAAGTCGCTGATGAAAAAATACGCTTCCCATATCTGTCCATCGTCTGGGAGACCTTGTTCGGCGGATGGACAGATGAGGATGTTTCAGAAAGTTCCTTCTTGGTGGCAGCTGCCACCACCATAGCATCTACAGGAATGCCTTTCGTCAGAAATGCTTTTTCAGAAGGGCCTGATAAGAACTTATTTGGACTCAGAGGGACTGGTTCCATAGTGTCTGGTGACTCCCATGCCTTTTGACTAACCAAGTCCAGTAGCTCGTCGAAAGGCAGAGATAACCAGGAGGCTGAAGGTTGAGATTCAAAGGCCTTCAGGTACACTGACTCCTCATCAGAAGGGTTGAGGGTTTTCCAGCCGCCTTTCTGTTTTAGGATTTACAGGATATCTGAAAAGGAAATATCTTCAGAGGACAACTGTGGGGACCCTTCTGACTCCTTGAGATCAGTGTCAGAGGTGATGGACTCGTCAGGGGAGTCTATATGCTTCCTCTTGCATGTTCTCTTTCAAGAAACCTCCTCAGAAGGGTATTCTGGGGAGGTCTCGGAAGAGTGGGGTTCACTCAATGGGGCAAGTGGAAGGGGACTTGCTAGAAGCAGAAGTACTTTGCAGAGCTTCATCAAAGGCAGGCTTCAGGTGTCCCTTAAGAATTAACTTGTTTTTTCCTCTTGCATGTTCTCTTTCAAGAAACCTCCTCAGAAGGGTATTCTGGGGAGGTCTCGGAAGAGTGGGGTTCACTCAATGGACTTGTCATTTTTAGTGGAAGGGGACTTGCTAGAAGCAAAAGTACTTTGCAGAGTTTCCTCAAAGGCAGGTTTCAGGTGTCCCTTAAGAATTAACTTGTTTTTTTTCTTTTCTGTAGTACACGGGAGCTAAAGGAATGACAAAATGTACATGTCTCTTAGAGGTGAATGTTCCCCAAACAGTGAACACAAATATTATGCCCATCCATTACAGACATTTTTTGTGCACATTTCTGGCACTTTTTAAAGTCTGATGGCTTAGGTTCCTTATCTTTAGATTCTTTAGACATATTAAAAAGGAACACAACTAATACCAAAAGGAAGTAAGCAGTAAAATACCTTTATATAAACTAACACACACACAAAGCTTAATATTCTGCCAAACAGTATAATAAAGAAGTATGTCTGCTGAACAAGGGAAAAAACACAGGAACAACTCTGCCCTCTAAGTTAAACGGGCACTAGGCCCTCTAACTTAGACCTAGTAGAGCTATAAAGGGAGAACAAGAACAAAACCTTTTGTTATAAGCGGGTATTTAGCACTCTAACAAAAATGAGCTTATACATGGACAAGGAAAAAAAAACACACTCTCTAACTATTCTACAGTAACCTACTACTACACCACTACAAAAACTAATGGAAAAAAATAGAAATGGCCTTGTGACTAACGACAGCCAACAAGCAACCACACAGTAGCAATATTAAATTGCACTAGTAATTGCAGCACACTAAAAATAGAGAAGAATAACTATCTAAACAACTAACTAAATGTTATTAATGCTAAATATAGAGAAAAATCTGAATTTTAAAAGAACATAGCCACGGCCAAGAAGAGAGCATCCAAACTTGTAAAGCGGCAAACGAGAACTGGGGAATTACACCACTGCATAATGGGATACCTATTCTGCCACGAGCCAAGTTAGAGTCTTTGAGATAGTGTATTCAGTTGAGATGGAGACAAGGATCGGCTCTGAACCCATCCAGTAAGAATGAAGGTGAGATAAGACAACATAACATCATAAAGTAAGCCAAGTTAAAAAAATAAGGTAAAGCGTGCAAAGATGTCAGATATTACTGCACTACAGGTGCAATTCATATTTGACTGCACATAGTTCAGAAGAATATTCCTAAAATAAGCTGTTGGGGTAGTTGACAAATCAGATATTACTACAGACAACAGGGAGTTACAACTGTAATTATACTTGGAGAGATTCTAAAAATTCTTTCGTATAACATTCAGTTATACAATGACCTGTGGGGCATGTAATTTGTGTACTGAGTGTGTGGGTTTATGTCAGATTATCAAGTTTTCAGAAACTCGAACGCTATATGGTTATATGGTTAAGACCATATGTTTGACTTTCTGAAAACTGGAATGAAACAAAACAACAAAAATCCATGTTTTTGCAGGGGGACAAGCCCCTCTGGCACCTCCACCCCTGAAATTATGGGTCTACTTCAATTCATTGAATCCCATTTTGTTGAACTTTCATTTCACTGAAAGTTCATTACATCGACAAGCATTTTAGGTGGGGGGTATATATATCAACTCCAGGGTCGCACAACATTAGGGAAGGGGCAAGATGTAATGAACTTTCAGTGAAATGAAAGTTAAATTATATATATCAACTCTGATATAGCACTGTAGTGAGGAGAAGGGTAAATTCTTTGCTCCCTACTATGTGGACACTTTGTGTACCTTTTCTGAGTCAAAAGACAGCAAAAGCATTGCAGCAGGGCTATACTTATTTATTTACATTTGTTTACCAGGAAAGTCTGACTGGGCTAGTAGCCTGTTTCCAACAGAGGCCCGGGGAGAAAAACTCCAAAAATTACAAATATATTCTTTGATTAACAAGCATAAGCACATTAAACAGAACAATTCAGGGTGTTAGAAGCATTAAGATTACTTAGAGTACAAATTAGACAGTCTTGTGGACCAGAAATGTTGTTAAACAAATAATATTATTATACTTGAAATGATATTCAACCTAATAACTGATTATCATCTTAATAAATTGATAACATTGCAACATGTTAGTTGCCAGCATTATCTTTTTATCTTATTTCTTTTCATGGTATTTAATCTTCAGTTCAGTTTTATAGTGATAGAGGGGATACTCTATCTAAAAGTGGGAAAAGTTATACTTGAATTTGAATCCCCCTCAATGTGGTACCTTTCACAATGCCCTGAAAAACTGTCTTGGCAAAACCTCTTCTTGCCTTAGACTGGCAACTTAACTTGTAATACCTTTTCAAAGTATGCACTAAAAAACAAAATCTTCACTGACATACTCCTCCCACAGAAGAAGGCTGTAATCAAACTAAAACTTCTAGCGGAATGGAACCTAACAGGACCCTGCAAAGTTTAACAATTTCATCAGAAAAAAGGAAATACAATCTGTCAATTGCTTAGAAACAATTCACCTTACCAGAGGAACTTCTAACCTGTCTGGAACAAACAAAACATTTTGCTGATTTTTAAAAAATCTTCAGCCCTTCCAATATAGACTTTTACCACCACAGATCCTCTGATAGAACAGCTGTTCTCCAGAACAGTAGGGTTGATCACAAAACCATTGCAAATGAACCTTCTGACCAAAGTAATTTTAAATGTAACCCTGAGCATGACAGATAAAAAGGTGGCTAAATTCAAACTGCCATTTAGAAATAGTGTAATGAGCGGAACATGTTAAACCCTGCAGCTCTAAACCCTCCTTACTGATTTTATAGCCCCTAAGAAGACATTGTTTTCATGGAATAAAAGCATTCAAAACTGACTCACAGCTCTGTGACATAAAGGTGTAAAACCCTAACTATGATCCAGATTATCCCAACAACAACCAGCACTGGAGGTGACTGTCCAAGAAACAGAGGGACTTAAACCATATGCCTCAAAAAGGACCTGTTTGTCTTGATATGGAGGGTCTGAGGGCCAACTTCTCCTCTGGTGCATAAGTACCAAAAGCTCAATGAAAGTAAAATCCTCTGGAGGAGACTGTGGGGATCCATCTCTATACCCTTATTCAGCACCTGAAGTGACTGACTCATCTGGAGAATCAATGTGTGTCCTTTTACATATCCTCTTCCTGTAAACCTCAGGTAGTGGACAGGCGAAGTAATGAGAGGACTGGTCCTGCATTTGAGCAGTTCTTTTGAGGACATTGGTTCAACTCTGTCTCTGGGATGTATAACAGAGTTGAGAAAAAGTAGAGATGGTATTCAACAGAGGGACCAATGCAGATGGGGCTTGTACAGGCTACAATCCTCTCCATGACCTTGAAGGCCAAGCCAACATCTTCCAAATCCGAAAATTCACCATCAACTGCTGTCACTGACCTTTCCACAGAATAGATGGATGATCTTGACAGGAGCATCCCCAGAACTGACACCAAATACTGACTAGAGGACAGGATTGGCACAGTAACCCTGAAGGCCAGCGACTCCTATACCAAAAATGGCACCATGAGAGATGGATCCTAAGATAGTATGGAAGTGTTGACATTGAAATGTTGGTCCCAACAGCCACTCATATCCAAAATTTTGGGATCAAGTGGCTTAGATCTGAAGTCCTCAACTTTGAAGGCTTGGCTTTAGTTGGTATTAAACAGAACTAATAAAAGGGTGAGGGACCAGCTTTTTTTGTCCTTGGAGTGGAGAGGGAAGGGGGAAGACCCATACCTGAGTCTTGATGAAATTCCTCATCATACAATCCAGTTCCATGTTGGATGTGATCCTGAAGGGCTCAAAGGACCTGATGGATGACTAAGGTGAAGGGCAGAAAAGAAGTCTAGAGAGCTCACTCTCTCATAAGTGCCTCAAATTATGCATTGAGGGGACTTGCCCTCGATAACAGTCAGCTCCAGGGGAGAAGCCAATGCTGGGGACGTTGACAGAACTGAAGAAGTCAGTTTTGACCTAGCTATTCTTGACAGTCCTGTAAACAGGGATTCAGCAGACCTCTTTTTTTCTTCAGGTCTGAATCCTTATCTTTATCTCTGGGCTTTTCATTGTAGATCCTTGAACTATCTCTTTCCTTCCTCTTTTTCTCTGACTCAAGATCCAGAGGTAGAAAGGACTTAAGAACTAATTTGTTTCTCTTGTCTGACAAGGCAGACTGGCCAAACATCTTGCAGGTGGAGCACTCAGTAGTCAAATGATCAACTCCCCCCAAACAAACTAGCACTGATTGTGCAGTCCTGAAAGGAGATCTTATACCCACACTGCTGGCATCTTTTAAAACTCTTCTCCTTATCGTTGGAATCTATGTTGAAGCAGCAGGTGCAATTAACCAGATAAACATGACAATAATGGAGAGTGGAATATCTCATAGTGGCAGGAAGGTCTAGAACAGCATAGGAGAATGGCCACCATGAAGAACAGTTACAGACTAAGGTATACCAGCAAACCACTAATCTAGATATATTTTTTTACTTTTTGAAGACAGGCAAGCTGAAGGCCTACATGTTGAGAAAAAGAAGCTACAGAAGTCAAAAATTCAGGGGGCTAAACGTAAACTATCAGAGAATATAACAGTGACTGAAAACCATTGAAAAGCAAAAAATATAGCAAAACATTAGTAAAATGTAGAGATGAAGCAATTCAATTCATAGGGATTTACTAGGCTAATGACCACAAGGGCATTTTTAAGCCTAGCCATGCATCCCAAATCTCTGACAAGTTCTGATATACTTGATAAGTGTAAGTAGGAGCCTGGGAGATGAACCATTTACAGGCTGCCTGTGTCCATTAGAGACATAGGTGCCAAATCAGGGATGAATTTCCTGTTCCCCATCCAGTTGTCCAAATTACACTTGAATTTGATTAGGGAGGAACTCTGCTCCACATTAATGGGAAGCCTGTTCCAGAGAGGGGGGTAGTCTCTGGGATACATACCTGTCACTCCAGCAGGTCCTATTTATATCAGAGGCAAGGTTTAAGTGTTTAGAACAGGTAATTCTGGTGCTGTTTGTTTTGTGGATATGCAGGAAGTCCATCAGAGTGGGGACTGACAATGCCTTGAATGCCAGGCATAGATCTCCCCTGAACAGCCTGTAGGAGACAGAATACAGGCATAGGGCCTTGAGGTGGTCTGCATAGGACATGTTACTTGCACCCTGTATTCTTTTAGAGAGGAGCCTCTGCAAACGTTCCAGTTGTTGGATATGCCTGGTTAGGTACATACCAAAGCAGGGATTGTACTCAATAGGTCTGATGAATGCCAAATACACTGGAAAATGACTTCCTTGTACCTAGATGCCATATCTTTGTTTATAATTTGCATAAAAAAGAATGATTTCCTCACTACTGTAGACATGGGATGGTCAAAAGCTACATAACTGTCAGTGTGTGTCCCAAGTCCCTCATTACTAGGTATTAGGTCATCTCTTAGGGGTGTGTTGTCAATATGGTTGTTACCAGGGGGTAGATGACTTCCTGAAGGATACTATTATACATTTCCTGGCTTTTAGTTTTAGTCCTTGGCTGTGACGCAAGTTGTTTATCTGTGTCAGCTCTTCCTGGAGAACATTTGTGTCAATGGGAGAGTCAGTGACCGCTCCTAATTTGCAATCATCTGCAAATTTAGTCAGCCAGAGGTCACTGACATTGGCCTTAACTCCAGAGAACTAAATGCCAGACAGGAGAGTTCCTAGGACAGATCTCTAAGGGACTCCACTTGTGACAGGCCTCTTTGTAGAGGTGGACTCCATAGTTTTAAATTCCTGTCTGTAAGTCAACTAGCTATCTACCAGGCGAAAAAAGAAGTTATGTTCTTACCATAACATCCCATCTGTGTTGTTCATCTTCATTCATTCATTACTGATGGGAGTCGGTTATGTCCTCGGAACCGAGACGGCCTTATAACAAGCCCATGCCAACCAAAAAACTCTTGAGCTAAGCTTTTACCCACAGTGTCCTTCTCCCTGTTACCTCAGATCGAGTTTGCCTGTAATAAGTAATGCAGAGGCTTTTTCTGAGCAGAAACCCTAAAGCAGGAGTAGGACCCAATCCAGTCCTTCAGGATCCTCTGGAGGGGGAAGGTGGGTGGGACGTAATGAATGAATGAAAATGAACAACACATATGGAACGTTATGCTAAGAACATAACTCCTTCATCTGATCTTGTTAATCTTCATTCATTCGTTACTGATGGGACAGAGTCCCTAGCTACTTTATGTCCTGGGAGGCCCTTATGGAAGAATGTTCCTGAGTACCATTGAACCAAAGGATGCTGGAGACCACATCCAATTTGAAATGAGTAATAAAGGTATGAGAGGTAGACCAGGCTGCAGCTGTACAGATATCATCCCGTGAAGCCCTTGAATGAAAAGCCACAGAAGTTGCCACTGATCTGGTTGAGTGTGCTTTAACCTTGCTCGGTAGAGGAATTTTATTATGTTGGTAGATGAAGGATATACAGTTTCTCAACCACTTTGATAAGGTCACTTTAGAAACAGGGTCACCCAATTTTGGGCCTGAGAAAGACACAAACAGCTGGTCTGATTTAAGTACTGGTTTTGTTCTGTGCAGATAAAAACTTAATTGTCTATGTACATCCAGCAAATGAAGGCAGTATTCCCCTTTATTTGAATAGTTAGGAAAAAAGACAGATAGGTCAATGGTCTGGTTAAGTGTCGGTTCTGAGATAACTTTTGGAAGGACGGAGGGGTTTGTCCAGAGTGATACTCTGTCCCTATGAAAGATCATACAAGGACGTCAGGATGTTTGATGCATAAGGCCTGAATCTCAGATATGCATATTGCTGAAGTTATGGCTACTAAAAATAGTGACTTCTTGGATAAAAACTTCATATCACAAGAATTTGCAGGCTCGAAAGATGGTTGTGTCAGGGATTGCAGCACTAGTGTTAAATTCCAAGGGTCAATCAGTTCTTTGAAGGGTGGTCTGATGTGCGAGACCCCTTTTTAAAAGGTTTTACAGAGGCGATAGGAGATTAAGGTTGAATCTTGGAAACCATCATGAAAGTTTGAGATTGCAGCTAAATGGACTCGAATTGTGGAGACTGCCACTCCTGACTGGAGAAGACCTGACAGATAATCCAAAACCACAGTAACAGGAGCTGAGCAAGGATCCAGTTTTCTTTGCTGGGACCAAATAAGAAATCTCTTCCATTTGCTGAGATAGATTTTTCTTGGTGGATGGTTTATGTGAAGCCAGAAGAATATGAAGAACAGGGGAGGTAAGGTTACTCTGCCTGGCTATTACCGGAAGTGGAGAAAGCAAGCTGTCAGCTTGAGAATGGGAAGATTGGGATGTGTCAACCCTTGTGGATGTGAGATCAGTTCCAGAGTTAGATCCAGAATCCAGGGCTGGTGTACTAGGTGAGGCAAAAGAAAGGGAAACCAAATTTGTCGAGGCCAGTAAGGGGCAATGAGGATTACCTTCCTACTCAGACAAAGGGCCTTCTTTAGAAAAAGGGGAATCAATGGGGAAGGGAGGGAAGTTATACAGAAGTCCCATGGACCAATTGTGTATTAGAGCATCCCTCTGGGATTCCTCCTGTGGGGGGATTAGGCCAAAGTAGCTGCTGCATTTGTAGTTTGCTGGGAAGAAGAAAAGATCGCAGCAGGGCTGGCCCCAGCGGCTGAAAATCTTCACCACCACAACTGGATTGAGGGACCACTCATGAGGCAGTATGATACATCTGCTCAGGTTGTCTGCAATCACATTGGAAATCCTGGGAATATGTGTTGCTATCAGAAAGCGGAAGGAAGCTATCACTCATTGCCAAATTCTCATGGCCTCTCGACATAACGGATAGGACTTGGTTCCTCCTTGTTTGTTGATGTACCAGACTACTGACATGTTGTTGGACTGTATAGCAATTGTCCCTAATGGAAGGTTGATTGAAATGCTTGCAACGCTAAAAGCACTGCCCTTAGTTCTAGGACATTGACATGCAGGTTGGCCTCTATGTCTAACCAGATACCTTGGACAGTCTTCCCCTGGTAAAGCCCCCCACCCTATCAGGGAAGCATTCATGGTCACTGTGGCTCTGGGATGATGTGGGCAAAATGGGCGACTCCATAACTCTTCATCTGGATTCCTCCACCACATTAAATCCTGTTTGCATCGTTGAGTTATACGTATTTGCAAGGACATAGGATGGTGCAAGGGATACCACTGTGTCAGTAGAAGCCATTGGAGAAGTTGCATGTGTAGTCTTGTTAAGGGCACTATGGTAATTGACACTGCCATCATGCCCAGGAGTTGAAGAACCGCCAGAGTTGACAGTTTTGACAGAGTATCACCCGGATTTGGGATCTTATCCTGTGTAATCTATGATCTGGAAGAGAGACTAGGCAAGCATGCGTATTGAAAATTGCTACTATAAATTCCAAAGTTTGAGAGGGAATCAAGTTGCATTTTCCCCAGTTTATTGAGATTCCTAGGAATTCTGCTAGTGTGAGAGTGTAGTTTAGAGCTATCTCCAGTAGACGCTTGGTGGGGGCAGTGAAGATCCAATTGTCTAAATATGGAAACACCTGAAATCCTTGAAGTCTCAAGTGAGCTGTTACCACTGCCATGCACTTGGTAACCACTCTGAGGGCTGTATACAGTCCGAAGGGCAGTGCACAGATTTGGAAGTGATTGGCTCCTAGTCAGAAGTGAAGGAATCTTCTGCAGTGTTTGTCCATTCTTATGTGATAATACACATCCTGAAGATCTTTTGAGCACATCCAATTGTCTTTCTCCAAAAACAGAAGGATAGACTGAACCGTGATCATCCGGAATTTTTCCTGTTTGACAAATTTGTTCAGGATGCTGAGATCCAAAATTGGTCTCCGGTCCCCTGTCTTTTTTGGCACTAAAAAGAATCATGAGTAGAATCGGGATCCTATCTAGTCAGGTGGGACTGTTTGGATGATTCTTTTTTGATGCAGCTTTTGTATTTCTTGAGGTGCTGTTTCCCTTTGACTGTGTGGAATGTCGGGAATTCATCTTGATGACTTTGGGTAAAGATTGAATGGAATGTGGTAAACTCTGGTTATGATCCTCTGTACCCAAGAGTCTGTAGCTAGTGTTTGCCAGGCAGGAAGGTGCAGGGAGAAACGTCGCCCAACTGCTTCCAGAGGAAAGCAATCGGGCTGGTCTTCAGGCACACTGATAGGGCTGTTCAGAGAAGGGATCTCTGAAACCCTGGTTATGTGGATCCCCTCTGCCTCTGTAGGAGCACCTTCCAGATGAGTTACCCCTTCTGCCCCAGGGAGTAAACTCACCGTGTGTCATGGAAAGAACCCTGAGATTTCTTGTGCCACATCTTTCTACTCCTCTGCTTGCTAGAGTAGAGACTTTGAGAGGTGGAAGAACGTACGCACATGGCAGACAGGGTCATGCCATCCTTCTCACACCTGGCCAATATGTCTTTTACTTTTGGGCCAAAAAGAAAAGAAGCTTCCATTGGAGTGTTAAGAAAGGAAGACTTAAAAGGGTTCACAAAGTCACAGAGGCACATCCAGGTGTGACGTCTTATGACAAAATGAACCTGCCACTCTAGCCGCCCCTTCAGTAGTGTGGGAAATCAAACACATGGAGGAGTTGGATATGGATTCTAGGGTAGCAAGTTGCAAGGCAGCTTTGTCATGTACCTCATCAGAAACTGCTCCTGCTAAGGTTTCAGAAAGCTGGAGACTAGTTCTCTCTGAAGCCTAGTGAAGTGTGCCAGATAGTTCAAAGACCTAACAGCAAAGGTCGATGATGCAAAGACTTGCTTCCCTAACCTGTTCACTACCCGAGACTCCCTGTTTGGGGGGGTGGACAGTCTGGCTTTCCTCAGCAAGCTCCTTCCTAGTGGCAGCTGCCACCACCATAGCGTCTACGGGAAGACCCTTGGACCAGTGTGGGTGTTGCTCAGGAAGGGATAAAATCTTGTCTGGTCTCCATGGGATTGGTTCAATAGTATCAGGACTCTTCTATGCGTGTTGCATGATGAGTTCTACCAGCTCATCTGCAGGCGGGGTAACCCAGGAAGTAGGGGGTCAAGCACAAAAAGCCTGCAAGAATACGGGACTCCTTGGAGGAGTGGGTTGGTGGACTTCCAGTCACCCCGCTGTTTTAGGATTTCCAGGATGTCTCCAAAGGAGACATTATCAGGGGGCAACTGTGGGGCTCCCTCCCCTTCATTGTAGTCCATGTCCTCAATGAGGGACTTCTCAGGGGAGTCCACGTGCTTCCTCTTGCACCTCCTCTTACATGGTACCTCTTCAGCAGGGGCTTCTGAAGAGGACTCTGAAGGGGGGGCACCCTGCGGTAGTGTATCTCGAGGCTCTTGTGCTCGGTGTCCTGAGGCAGTGGCTTATGTCAGCTGTGGTGGAGAGGGAGGACATAACTGGTACTCCTGATGCTAATGGCTTGCCTGCAGAGGCAAGGGCCCTCTTCATCACCTGCAAAGCTGGCCTGCCCGAAGAGGGTTGGGAGCCTGGAACCAAGAAGGACAACCTCAGAACTGGGGTCACATTCTGCTCCAATAGGCCCACTCCCAAGGATGGGGCCCCAAGAGGACTAGGTACTGTTAGGACTCCTGGAACTGTAGATGGTGGCGTGGAAATAAATAAGCGTCATACAATTGTCATGGTGCCGAGTCACAATCCTGAGAGTGGCTCGGCTCTGATTGAACCAAAGGCTCGGCTCCAGAATCATGGTAAGGTCCACCAGCTGAACCGAAGCAATATGTACCAAGAAAGGCGTCAGTGCTGAGGACTTTGATGCCTGCATGGAGGTCAAAGGAGGAGAATATGCTGGAATCTGTGGAGATAGACTCCTAATTCCTAAAGCGAGGGGAATTTTGGAAGGTGTTGTAATCCCCCTTGCCATCAGCAGCTGATCCACAAGACATTCCACATCCATTTCTGAGAGGCTCCTGGTTGATCGTGTCAATATCCCCAAAGAAAGGATCCACCAACCTTGATTACTGGTTCCAGGTGGAATGGTCTTTCGGCATCGAGGTTTTGTGGGTGGAGACATGTGTGGAAGGTGTGTCTGCTACTAAAACACCTGAAGCAGATACTGAAGGCAGGCTTGGTGCCGTAGTCATGGCCCGTGCCATGGTCAGTGCTGGGGTCAGAATTGTCGAGGATGGCACTGACGCAGAAATCACTAATTTGGGCAAGGTCAGTCCCGTAGACATAATCGGTGCCATGACTGGTGCCGAAGACGCAATATTTGAAGACAGCACCATGGTCGGTACCAAAGGCGGTGCCGTGGAAGTCATTTTAGGCCCTGAGGCCGAAGAAGTCAATTTTGGTACCTTCTGTCTAGGTTCCTGCTTTTTATCATCAGAAGGTGAGGAAGGAACCAAATGCGGTCTCTTTTTATGTTCTTTACTAGGAGGGGGGGGGTGAGCCCTCTAACCCAGAAATAGCCTCTGAGAAGGGTGTCTTAAGGAGACCCTTCAAAATCAATTTATTCTTTCTCTCATTAAGGGTTTGAGAGCTAAACCTTTTACAGATGGAACAAGGAGGCTGAACAGACAGATGAGGAGCACCCAGACAATACACACAAGAGACATGGGTGTCTGAATTTGGCATTTTGCGGCCCCACTAGTCACATTGTTTAAATCCAGAAGCTCCTGTCTTTTCTGACGTGGCAAACAATGAAAATGATCAATTATTGCAATAACAAATATAAAAATAGTTAGAGGAAAGTTTTTTTTTTTTTGTATAAGAAAGAAAGAAGCAAGAAAGGGAAAAGGGAATACCAACAATGGTATTAAAAATATTTCAATGTTAAGGTAAAGAGAAAGGGCCTGTATCAACAATGGTACTTAAAGATTACCTAAACGGTAAGAAAACAATGAGACAACAACAACAACAACAGTAGTAGAGTGGGTAAAACTAACGATAAACTAAAGAAATATATTAAAGGTTTGAATAGTCTTGAAATACAATAAAAATGGAAATTTTCAAAGTACTTAATTGAGAGCTGGCTTGAAATGGCTTTATGGCTATGCAACAAATGAGATTAGAGGTAACAGGGAGAAGGGCACTGTGGGTAAAAGCTTACCTCAAGAGTTTTTTGGCTGGCACGAGCTTGTTATAAAGCCGACTCAGTTCTGAGGATGGAACGGACACCCATCAGTAAGGAATGAATGAAGATTAACAACATCAGATTAAGGGTTTGTACCTAACCTCTTAAGTTTGTTAACAATGCCTTTGTGGGGTATTGTGTCAAATGCCTTGGCCAGGTCAAGGTACGCAGTGTGAACCATTTTGCCCTCATCCACTGCCTTGGTGACCTTTTCAAAGTAGTCCACCAGGTTGAGTAGGCATAAACTGCCCCTGCTGGAACCAAATTGGGTTGAGTCCAGTGTCTGGCGGTTTCTTATGTCATTACTGATCATTTCCATGATAATTCTTTCCATGGCTTTGCATACAAGACTAGTGAGACTTATGTGTCTGTAGTTTCCAGGGTCTGTAGATATCCCACCTTTGGTAGAGGGATGACTGTTTTTGTTCTCCATTCATGAGGCACAAAGCCTGTTTGGAGGCTACAGTTAAACAGGAATTCCAGAAGGCCCAATAGGTCATGTTTCATGCTATTTAAAAGGCATCTTGGGATACTGTCTGGGCCCATTGATCCAGTGTTCTTGGCCTTAGAGGGAGCATTAAGGACCTGTTCCCTAGTGATAGCAGAGGTAGTTACATTTAATGTTATTTCTTGAGGGAAGGTTGAAGGAGAGAGAGGGGTAAAGTTGGAGCTGAATTTGTCGGCCAGTAGGTTTTCTATATCTTCTGGCTCAGTATATGTAACTCTGTTTACAATGAGCTCTGCACACAATTGTGTATTGCCTTTGAGGCTGCTGAAATAGATAAAAAAAAGTCTTGCAGTTGTCCTTAGCCCAGGAGGCCAAATTTACCTCAAATTTGGCTTTGGTAGACTTTATTTGCTCTCTGAGTTGTTTAGTTTGATTAAAGTGCTTTCATCCTGCTGGGTGCTGCACCTCCTAATTTTTGCCATGATTTTCTTCCTTCTGTTATACAGCCTACTGATGTTGTGATTCCACCAGGGTGGCTTGTTTTTTTGAGTAAGTTCTGTACTTCTTCCTGCTGGGTACAGCTGCTTCTATGCAGATATTTACACGTTTGTATAGGGTTTCTGTGAACAGTTCTGTGTAGGCAGCAGTAATCTCAGGGTTTATGGGGGCTTGACATTTTGCCAGATTACCAGTTAATAGTAGGAAGCTAGCCGTAGAGTAGTTCTGGAATATTCCAGGGTTAGCAAGTGTTCCAGGCTTCATTTTTACTTCAAAGGAGACCATTCTGTGGTTTGACCTTACCAGATAAGATGTTACACTATGGGGTGTGCAGGACTCAACTGTATTAGTGAGGACCAGATCCAGTTTGGCTGTACCTCTGGTTGGTGTATTGACAATCTGGTCTAGGAAGTTTGTGTTTCCAATATCCAAGAATCTCTGTACCTGTACGTTTGGTGTTGTACAAGATTCCTAGTTAATAGTGCGGTAATTAAAGTCACCCAAAAATATGATATTGGGTTGGATGGTGAGTGTTTCCAATAAGTTTAAATACATGGTATGGTTTTCCTGGGTCATAGAGGTGTCCTATAGCTTGCAAGGAAGTGGTATGGGATTTTGACTATGGTGATTTGAATGTGGAGAAGCTTAAGTGCATTGCCCTGTTTGACCAGCCTTGAAGTATATTTATTTTTGATGTAAACTGAAACACCTCCACCTTTAGTCCCTGTCTGTGTAGTAGCTGATGTAAAGTGTGGAAGGCACTATAACCTTGCACTGTCGGTGTGCTCTCCATGGCTTTAAACCATGTCTCAGTAACCACACAGATGTCCGCATTCTCTAGGTTGAGGAGAACTTTTAGGGAGTGAAGTTTCTAGTTTAGACTCCTAGCATTAAGCAGTAATACCTTTAGATTTTCTTGGTTTTAATTTGCTATGTTGGAAGTACTTTTAGTTTGGCATTGCCTACAAAAGGCACTTTGGGGGAAGACAAGGTTTTAGCTAATATTCTAAAGCCTAGAGGGGAAAGGTACAGACCATTCCTAGCAAAGCAGCATGGTCTTGTTCTATGCTGATGGATATTGCACCCCCTTAGAATGACAACAGAATCTAAGTCAGTTATTAAAGTCAGTCATGTTTTGCTCATATTGTGGCATCATCCTTGGAGAAGGTAAAATGATGCTCAGTGCTAGGCTCATACCAGCCTGGGACACATATCCTGAGAGCTCCATGGTGTCTCTTTTTATATAGTATAGAGAGGTACATCTCAAATCATTTATACCAAATGAACTATTACTGTGTCAAACTGGTACTTGAGGTCCAATGACTTGAGCATGTGCATAATGTGGCAGATCCTGTCCCCTGATAAGCAACTAACCGTAATCTTCCCCCTACTCAGTTTGGTGAGAAAGACATCAGTGTGTCTCACCATGGAGTCTCCAATGACCAGACTGTCAGATTGTGTGGTGGCTTCCCTTATGGTTCTTTGAAGTAGAGGCTCTAAGAGATGTGGCTGTATGTGCTGATGTGGGTGTTGTTTTGAAAGAGTGCATTTGAGGCTGCTGAGGATGTTTGATATGTGTACTTCATCTAGGAGGTCTTTGGGGTTTAAGAAGGTTCTATTTAAGTGCATCAGCATATGTGGCTTAATATGTCTGCTTTGAATTGTGCGTGATGGGTACAGCATGTGTATTACTGACAACCTTACTGACATTAGGAGTGCTTTTATGTGAAAGCTTTGCCTCCAGTGGCATCATGTAAACATCTCTCACATACCGTATCAGTCTCTTTGAGAATTAACGAGTTGTTAGAAAACATGATGCAATTTCTACATTGCATCAGGATGCCCACATCCATCAAGCTGGTAATGAAGATAGTGGAAAAGTTCATATCCATGGGAACAGACACTTTTTTATTGATTACACAGCTGGAGTGAGCGTATAAAGTAATGTCAGAAGTCTGGTTTGCAGCTCTAGGGCAATGTTTGTCACTGCAAACTAGCTGCTCTGTGTGCAACTAGGTACTGGTGACATTTCAATGATACTTTTACAGGAAAAATGTCAGCTGAAGGTGTTTGTGTCTATGCAGGGCACTAGCAAACATTTGAGGGGCAACTAATAAGCAGACCCTGATGATATATGGGTGAAGTATTTAGTCAGATATTCTGAAGTTAGAAGCAAATCAAACAGTACTTACTGAAAAGAAATAATTAGCTTGTCAACAATTATGAAAAGAGGGGAGTTGCCTGAATGGCTACTGCCTGGCTACTACTAGTGTTGGTCTCATCACAGCTTCACTCTGCTGGGATACAATGCTCCTTTGCTTCTTGTCTCACCAGAAACAAGACAACAGCACCAATCCCAAGATGAGAAGCAGGCCATAGCCTGTTTGGTGAGCCACAGTCTTGTCCCAGATAATACAAGAATAATTTTCCTGGTAGACGATTTGAATAGCAACTAGTCCAATCAGGAAGGTCAAGCATAGACACTCACTGCCCAGTCTGAAACAGTCAGGAATCAATTCACTCTGCTCCTTCTCTCACCGGGAGTAAAATATAAGTAGAAATTCCAAGCTGGCATCTATGAAGCATTTATTAGGCTTTCCGGTGACTAGAAGTCTCCAGGAAATAATGTGCCCATGCACTCTCTCACCAGAAGCAAAAGAGAAGCATTAATCCCAAAGGTACTACTGACAGGCAGAATGTGGGGTCTCCAATAATTGGTGGTCTTGGAGTAGATGTTGCAGATTTTAAAGGTAAGATGGAAACACTGGTTAATATCCTAACCACTGTAGTGTGCACTAAGCAGTTAGATATGAAAGAAGGGGTAACTTAAGCTTTAGCTATCTAAGTGGAGAACCACTAATTTTAAAACAGCAAGATTGAATGGAAGGGGTGGGGACTTTGTAATCTGGTTCTATGGAACACAATGAGATGGACAATAATTTTAAATAGCTGTAGGGGAGTGATTTCACAAAATGATAATTTTGTGCTTACTCATAATAGCCAATTAAAGCAGAGAGGGAAGGAGATATGAGATATAGGAACACAATTTGTGAGAGATATAATTACATAAAGAAGCTACAGTCTATGCTCTCTCCCTCACAAGCCAGTATATCTGGCACTAAGAAGGTTGTCAACACAATAACTACACCTCAATCACCACCCACAACTACACAACATACATCCAGATATGCGGAGGTTCTCAACAAAAACAAACCCAAACAATGGAGATCTCAGAGACACATGAGAACTCCACAACCCTCCACACCACATACCATGCATAGTCCACAGACCAGTGTCTCATAACCACTAATGTCTAACCATAATCCCAACATATTAGTCATAAGAGACTCCATTGTGAGACACAAAGATGTGCCTCTCACCAGGCTGGATAAGGAGAAAGTCACGGTTAGTTGTTTGTCAGGTGCCAGAAACCATCATGTCACACACACACTCAAGTCTCTCAACAACAGGTACTGTTATGACTCTGTCACAGTCCTTGTTGGTGTGAATGACTTCAGACATACCTCTCTGGACTATAAGAAGAAAGTCATGATTGAGCTTGCTGAATAAGGTATGTCCCTAGCCTTAAGCAGCATTCTACAGTAACCCAAAATGATGCCTCAATACAAACAGAAAATTAAAAATAAAACAAAGTAGTGGAAACCAGGTGGTAAGTCCTCCGTTGCTGGAATAAAGATAAATATACCAAACGAATAAAAAACTAGCAACGGATGGAGCCAGGCATATATGAATCCTAAATACAAACAAGGATTTGTAAAAAAGAGTTCAAATCACAATTCAGCTTGCAGGCACAAAAAATCCAACTGGATACAGAACCATAAAAACTCCTTTATTGTAGTTGACAAGAGGTAAGCGCTTTCACTATTCAGCTTCATCAGACCATAAAACAACTACTAATACAACCACTATTTAAACTCAACATAGATTAAGCAATAACCAATGATAGAATCACATCAATCAAACCATTAATTAAGCAATAAAATAATTAAAGACTTGCCTCCCCCATAGTGCCTTTTTTAGGAAAAGTCATGAGGTTGATACTACCAACATAAACATTTCAACAAAACACAAATTAAAGGTCATGCTGCCAAGGCTAGCAGTCTAAACATGAAACGGCACTCACTGCAAGCATTCTTAACCCTGTAAAATGCTGACATTTGTGCAGTCACAGAAACCTGATTCAAAGCTGCGGAGAGCACCCTGGCCTTACCTGGTACCTATCATACATTCAGACTCCAAAATGTGGGCAGTAAAACTAAAGGAAGTGGAGTTTCAATATATATATAAAAGACATATACACTTCCAGGCTGTTCAAACAGTATGATGGACAGGAGGCACTCCAGCAGTAGTTAACCGTTGACAAGACCCCTATTCAAATTATAGCTAGCTACAGGCCCCCAAATTTGACTCAAAATGCCCACTCCACCTATATGAACCTCTTCAAATCTATCAAGATTCAACCCTTTACCCTGATCCTGGGTGACTTTAATTACCTAACCATAGATTGGAAAAACTACTCATGCCAAAACAGAAATTCCCAGAGATTCCTCAATTTTATCAATGCAAATGCCTTGGAACAGCTAGTCAATACCCCCACAAGAGGTGATAATATCTTGGACTTGGTATTAACCAACATGAGTAACCACTGCAGCACCCCTATGGTATCATCCTCCCTGGTAAGATCCGAACATAAAGCAGTCACTTTCAAAGTCACCATCTCCCCTGACCCCCCTCTAGCTAGGGTCAAACAAAAAAACTTCTCTAAAGCTGATTACAACTTCCTGAGGGATGGTATAAACAGCTTCACAGCTCCCTTCTCCACTGTAGGAACTTCCACCAATGTCCAAATCTACACCAAAGTACTATACAAGCATTTATATAGATGGATGGAATCAGGAATACCTGATAGGACAAAATCATCTTCCGCAAGGAAGAGTAAACCTGCCTGGTGGACATCTGCAATAAATAAACTATATAACAAAAGGAAAAAAAATGCTGTCCAGGACCAGGAAGGAGCAGGTGCCCAATTGGAAGCAATCTATCCTTAGCCTGAACAAGCAAACAAGAGCTCTAGTGAAATCCTCTAAAACCAACTTTGAGTCTAAATTGGCCACATCTACTAGAGACAATCATAAGGCCTTCTTCACATATGTCCGCAATCTCAAAGGAAGCACCCAGATCTGTTCAGAACTGGTAGTCAAGGACACCACATAAACAAATGCTGTAGATATAGCCAATCTGCTGGCTGACAGATTCACTGAAAACTCCTGCCCTCTGTCCTCCCATCAGTAAATCAGGACATCCACAGTACCTGCCCCCCACCCCTTATCTCCAGAGAACAGGTCATCACTGCCCTCTCAAAGGCAAAAATACAGCCTCCATGGGACCCGGTAACATCCCAGGCTGCATCCTACATGAACTCAGGCATGAACTTCCAGCACCATTAGGCACCCTATTCAACCAAAGCCTGAGTACCGCCTTTGCCCCAGATGGGTGGAGGACAGCCACTGTCATCCCTTTACACAAGGGTAGAGCATCCACTGATCCAGAAAATTATAGACCCATCAGCATAACTAGTCTGATCTGCAAAGCCATGGAACGGATTATCATAGACCTCATTGATAAGAACATTGGCAACCTCCAAACACTTGACCCCACACAGTTTGGCTTTGTCAAGGGGAGGTCGTGTCTGTTAAATCTGGTTGACTTCTTTGAGACAGTCACCAACACCATGGAAGAGGGGAAGACGGTGCATACCGCCTACCTTGACCTGGCTAAAGCCTTCGACACTATTCCCCACTTGGGCATAGTAGATAAACTCTCTCAACTAGGCATCGATCCATATGTTACCAGAAGGGTAGCAAACTGGCTCACTGATAGAACCCACCTAATCAAAATAGGGGAAGCCACCTCAAGCAGTAGACCCGTAGCAAGTGGTGCTCCCCAGGGATCAGTCTTGGGGCCTCTGTTATTCAATATATACTTCTCTGAGGTGCAGGCCAAAATCAGTGGGCTATGGCTGACCATGTTTGCAAATTACTGCAAGCTGTGTGTGGTCATCAATTCTCCAAGTGATGTGGATGTCCTCCCAGAGGGTCTCACCCAAACAAATGACTGGTGCCAGAAACATGGCCTCAAGCTGAATGCCAAAAAATGCATCATCATTCCCTTTGGGGAGAGTGACATCACCAGAAATTATCTCATTAACAACAATGTCCTAAGTACACAATCAATAGTGAGGGATTTGGGCACCCAGGTTGATAGCAACCTAACTTTTGACTACCATGTCACTTCTATTCTATGGAAAGCTTTCTACATGGTCCACATCATAAGTAAGTGTATCTCATCCAAGGACAAAGAGGTCATAACAGTACTCTTCCCTTATAAGGTCAGTTATTGAGTACAACACTCCCTTTGGCATGTACCTCACAAAGCACATGCAGCAGTGGGATAGACCACAGAGGTTCCTCACCAGGAAAGTCCTGGGCCTCAAACATCTACCCTACACAGATAGGCTAAAAGCACTGTGCCTCTACTCAGTTTCATACAGACTCCTCAGAGGTGACCTCTATCTGGCATACAAAGCAATCTCAGACCCCGCCTTGATGGGACTGCTGCATATCTGCAAGTCAAGCTCCACTCGAGCAACCCATACACATGATCTCAACCTGGTCCGTGATATCAGTAGGACTTGTTGGCAGGACAGATTTGTGTCCTAGAGATTCCCCCATCTGTGGAATAGACTCCCTCTCCACGTCCAGCAGACTACCTCATTCGCCCTTTTTAAGCACAACCTGGATAACTGGATGGGAAACAGAAAATATACCCCTGGGATTCCACCTGTATCCCTGCTGGACAGGGGCTTTGGGTGCTGACTTGTCTAAACATGGGCTAAACTCTTGGTTAGGCTTATAAAGGCCTTAAGGCCAACAGCCTAGTGACCTCCTATGATCTTTTATATGGTCAAATTAACATAAGGCGCAGCAAGTAGAAAGACAGTTGAGTTTAAAAGCACAACCGCAACAGGGTGGGAGAGTGGGGATTTACAAGAGACATAACTGTGGTCTTTTTTCTACTTCAAATATGCAATCAAAAGCAGAATACAAGTAAAACAGTGTAAAGAAAACAAATCACAATATACAAAACAGAAGGCAATGAAGCAATACAAAATACAAGGAACCAAAAACAAACTAAACTTTCCCCTCACACAAAGTTGTGGCAGTGTCTGGGCGAGCTTTTCCAGTAAAGCCTCGAAATGTTTTATTTTACCCCTTAAACACAAGGCTTAGTGCCTAGCTCCACCCTCAGCTGGCAGGTAATTATCTTTAATTGTTGTGCTCTAATTTCTGCGTGACTCACAAGAGTCATAGCTGTGGTGTCTTTCCTAGTTTAAATATGCAATCAAAAAGAGAATACAAGTAAAATACAGTGTAAAGAAAATAAATCACAATACACAAAATAAAAGAATGCAATAAAGCAATACAAAACACAAGAAAGTAAAAACAAACTAACCTTTCCCACACAGCAAGTTATGGCAGAGGCTGGGACAGCTTTTCCCAAATTTAGCTTTTTAGAGAGGAATTGCAAACATGTTTGAATGCTGAGGTGGTAAATATGATCTGGAAAGCTTCACAGCCAGGTACGTTATGGGAGGGAAGGATTTAAAGGAGCTTGGGGCTGGAGTACTAGTTTTGCCATGTTGGATCCACAAAGTTACTTGAAGACCCAACAATAGGATTTTACGGACAAAATGAATAGGATCTTTCGTATTCTATGTTGTCCCCTCTGTCTGTCTAACTGGTTGTGACAGATTCCTCATATGTTTTGCACCCTGGGTAGCAAGACATCTCTCAGTCTGCTGGAGCCAAAAGTTACTCCAGATTTGGATATCAGAGGTAATTTATAATGTCACATGAGAGCGTGTATAGTAAACTAGGTTGTTGCTGCACATGTATCATCCATAATACACTGTCTGAAAAAAAAAGTAGAGAAGTAAACGTGGGTCTAGTAGAACATGTTTTTTTGGTTTGTACAAAACAGTGAAAGCTTTACAGATGTCGACAAAGAAAAAACAAGTATGACAACCATCTGGACAAGGTGACTTTAGAGACTTTTGAACCCAGCTTACCTTGGAAAAGGATACAAAAAGTTCAGCATCTTACATATAGATTTAGTTCTGTGAAGTTAAAATCTATGTTGGTGATGTATGTCTAGTGCAAAGTACAGGCTCCCCAATGACTAATTGGGAAAGAACACAAGTAGATTAATGGATTTGTTCAAAGCTGACTCTGACACCTTGGTGGTCTTTGTGAAAAATCAAGTAAAGTTTTCTGCAGGACAGACTCTCTTGGCTGAAGTAACAAATAGCATTAAGGTCTGTTTTAGAGTAGGGGAAGAAGCTGGTTCAAATCGGGTTTGTATCAGTGCCTGAAGATTCAAGGTAAGGTCCTAACATGGAATATGATTTTTAATTGGTGGTCTCAAAAGGAAAGTTCCTTTGAGAAAAGTTTTATAGATTTTTAAGGAAGCCACTGACAATGAATTTGAACCAGCATGGTAATTAGAAATAGCAGCTAACTGGACTTTAATGGTAGAGCAATTCTCTCTAGAATCAAAAAGATCCACTAAAATTTGTAAAATGGAGGGAAGATTAGTTGAAAAGGGATCTAAACCTTTAGTAGCAGACCACAGAGGAAACTATTTCCACTTCCTCTTACAGACTTTGAGTGAAAGGTTTTTGAAATGCAGATAAAGTCTGAACAACTTGAGAGGCTAAGGATGAATCAATGGCCATCACTGGAATCAGAAAATCCACTAGGTTAGTTTGAGGGACTTGATGTCTGAGTGAGGCTTAACAGACAAGTCGGCTAGGAGATTTGGATTGGGATCTAGTAACTATTGAGGTTGCAGAAGATAAGGTCATAGGCAAGCAAACCAAATTTGCCTGGGCCAAAATAGGGTAATGATATTAATTTTGCCTTGTATAGAACTACTTTCTGTAAGAACTTCATTATCAGTGAAAGAGGTGGAAAAACATATGAAAGTCCAGGTGGCCAGAGAAGAACCAGAGCATCCCTAGGTGACTGTCTCTGTAGAGAGAGGAGGACAAAGTAGTTACTGATTTCATGTGGGTAGGAGACACAAACATTTTGCAGGAAGGCTGGCCCCAACTGCTGAAGATCTTTGTTGCCACTGACATGTTGAGTGACCACTTGAGAGGCATGAAAATGCATCAACTCAGCTTGTCCTCTGGAATACTGGAATGACCTGGAATGTGCATTGCTGCTAGAAAACACTGAGAAGACAATATCCATTGACATACTCTCACGCCCTCTATGCAAAGGAGATATGAACAGTCTCCTCCTGTTTTTTGATGTACATTTCACCCTGAGGAGGGAACTGTAAATGACTTTTAATGCTTGATGGACCTTCTTCATCTTCAGGACTATTGTTCCATGTTCCTTAGACAATCCTCCCTTCAAAATGCCCCCTCCCCCACCTTAATGGGGAAGTGTCAGTGGCAACAATGGCCAAGGGTACAGGAAAGACAGAAAAATATCTCTGGGATACCAGAGGGGAATTTATCCACCAACTGATGTGATGACAGCACACCGATGATAGTTTGATAGAATGGTGGGGAGGGTGAGTGGGCTGTAATCATTGAACTAATAGTGTCCATTACAGAATTTGGTGAAAACAACCAAAGTGAATGAGGCAGCCATGGAACCCTGTAACTTCAGAATGAGGGAAGTTTGTGGAAAGTCTGAGGACAGGAAGGGTTTATTGGAGAAATGACCTCTAAGCCCTTGGTTGTGCGGCCCATCTCTTCCCTGGGGCATCACCAATTAGAGCTGCCACATCTGCCATGGGGGGGGGGTGGAGCTGTCTGAATAGGAGTCAAAGAAAAATGCTGGGATTTCTTGAACCAGAATCATTTCCCATCTCTCTAATTCCTAGAAAAGATTATTAGAGATGGAAAAACAGACTTCAACAAGACAGATTTTTTTCCTCCTGATCATTTTTCATTAGGGTATCCATATTTTTTGGATCGCAAAGTGATGACTGATCATATGGAGAACTGAGGAAGGGCACCTTAAAAGTTGTCCACAAATCACAGACAGGCATGATGGTGGACAGCAACTCCCAGTGTCAGCTGCCCTAATTGCACCATCTGCTGCATTAGAAGTAAGCCTCATAGTGGAGTTAGTGATAGACAGCGCCATTGACATTTGGGTCTCCAAAGTCTTTCCAATGTCTGTTACTGGTGGTCTTCAGAAAGGTTTTAAAGCTTGACCAGTTAGTTCCCTGTGAAACCTAATATGTGAAACACAGTTAAACAGTCTCAGGGAAAATGTTTCCCAAACTGGTCTAGGGCTCTAGATTCCCCTAATACAGAAGTAGACCATACGGCTCCCTTTTGACATTCCTTTCTTGTGGCTGCTGCAACCATAATGGTGTCCACAAGAGGGAAGTTGCTCCAATGTGGGTGATCCTTAGGTGACAGTAAAATCTTATTAGGTTTGCTTAACATTGGTTCATCCATACCTGGACACTTCCATGCCCTTTACACCACCACATCAATTAAGCAGTTGACAGAAGGGACCACAAAGGAAGAAGAACAGCAAGTCCCAAAGGCCTTGTAAAACACATTCATTCAGAGAAGGCTGTCAATTGATCAAATCCCCTTCTGCTCGGTAAATGTCTCGGGGTGGGAGGTATTGTGAACCTTTCCCTTCATCGAGGTCTATGCCTTCAGAGGCGGATTCCTGTGGAGAACCCAAGTGCTCCCCACTTGTACTTACACCTCCTGTGCATTTCAGGGGAATCATCTGAAGTATCTGGAGTGTTATTATTCCCTTGTTGCAGAAAAGGATCACAGTCTTCAAGGTTACACTGTCTTTGGGATGGATGAGAGCATATGGTTTCAGATGAAGCAGGGTTCTGCATGAAACTGAAACATCTGGTTTATTTCTTTGCCTAGCAGATTGGTGGAGTAAAATCCTCTGTGTGATCCCAGTTACTCTTATTAGGTGTAATATATAATTATTGACCATAGGATGGATAAGGCCAATTTATAACCAAATGGGATAGGATAGGATATTTTGAGCATAAAAAGGGAAGGTGGCCATGCTTAAAATGTACATACCTATGAACCTAAAGCCTTATAAAAGGACTTTGCTGCTAACCTCACAAAGGAGGACATTACCCAGTGCAGGGTAGAATCAGGAGAATATCTTCCCAGAGCTGAAGGATTGGCAGTGCCTGGCAATGAGACTTGTACCAAAGACTTGCGGGCCGAGGCACTTGAAGACAAAAACAGACCTGAACACATTAGATCTGAAGCTGGGTCCAAGGCCTCGACATCAACCACTCAGCTTTGAAAACTTGGTGAGTTGAATGTACTGTCAGAACCAAAACTGGCATAGCAACTGGCGTTGACAGAGGGATGGCCAAAGAAAGTCACAGCTCAGGGACCACAAAAACTGATACTGGAACCTGGGAAGGAGTAAAAGAAAGGGGAGTAGAAGGGCCAACTCTGCCTTCTGTGAGGAAGATAGAATGACTCCCAGGTTTATATGAGCCTTGACAAAGGCTCTCATTGTCTGATCACAGTCAAATTCAACAAGACTCCTGGAGGACCTGAATGATCTAATGGATGTTACAAAGGGAGGTCTGGTTCCTGCAAACCTTGGTATCTCCCTCTCAGAGGATCATGATCCTGGGACTGAATCTTATTTGCAGAGCTGTCCAAGTTAACTATAGGCTCAGAGACTGTCAGTGTAGGGATTGAAGATCTCAGAGCAATCAAAGCCAACATCACTGGAATAGAAGGAGATGACACTGAGGATTTAGGGATCTTATGTTCTGAAGAAAGTGTTAGAGCTTTGGCTGGTCTTTTCCTTTTTTCTTGTTTTTTTGTTTTTGTCCTTGTCTTTTTTTATTAAACAAGAAAGATCTTTATTAAATTATCACTTATGACATAGGCAACCATACATTTATACAAATGAAAACAAACCATATTGACATTATTTTAGTTGCAAACATTATACATCACTTATAATCTATTCAGTAACTGTCAAACATTCCATAGTGCATTCAAATCCTGCCTTTTTTAAATCTGATTCCTCATCTGCAATCCTTTATCAGAATGTTTTGAAGCCTGTTTCTTAGCTCCTCTGGGTTGCTGAAAAGACAAAGTAGATGGTATGGTTGAATTACCCCTGTAGCAAGAACTACAATTGTCTAAGATGTTGCCATAAGAATAAATGCCATACTGATCACTGTGGCAGTATTCCTTACATGAGTTATCCCACCAAGGATAGCCGAACATCTGTCCATCATACCAAAACCTAGGTCCTTCCAAGTGTTGTACATCTGATTTCTGACCTAAGCCTGGGAATATAAGGTACATAAGGGACATATGTATGCCAAGACGTCAGAAAATACTTGCCCAAGGAGAACCAGGGGAACAGACATTGAAGAAACTCCAAACATACATACATGCATTCAGAAAAAGAGAAAAAAAGAAGTTATGTCTTACCATAACATTTCATCTGTGTTGTTGATCGTCACTCATTCATCACTGATGGGATGTTGGTTTTGTCCTCGGAACTGAGTCGGCCTTATACCAAGCTCGCGCCAGCCAAAAGCTCTCGAGCTAAGCTTTTACCCATAGTACCCCTCTCCCTGTTACCTTAGATCAAGTTTGCCCATTATCAGTAAAGCAGAGGCAGATTCTGTGCAAGTACCCTAATACAGTACGTGGACCCAAAGTATCCTCTAGGAGCCTTAGGAGGGGGAAGGAGGGTGGGACATGATGAATGAGTGAAGATCAACAACACAGATAGAATGTTATGGTAAGACATAACTTTTTTTATCTGATGTTAATCTTCATTCATTCATCACTGATGGGGCAGAGTCCCCAGCTACCTTGTGTCACTTGGACGGCCCTTATCGAAGAATATTCCTAAGCACCATTGAGGCAAATGAAGCTCTTCCCCTGGAGACCAAATCCAATTTGCAATGAGTTATAAAGGTATGAGGAGTAGCCCACGTTGCTGCTGCACAGATATTGTCTATAGAAGCTCTTGAGTGGAATGCCATGGAAGTTGCCATTGATATGGTGGAATGAGCTTTAATTTTCTATGGTATAGGTTGTTTTTCATAATGATAAATGAAGAGTATACAGTCTCTGAGTCATTTAGATAAGGTTACCTTAGAAACTGAGTTTCCCGTTTTAGGACCAGAGAATGATATAAATAGCCGGTCAAATTTGCGCATTGTTTTTGTCCTATCTAGGTAGAATCTCAACTGCCTGTGTATGTCTAACGAATGCAGGCAGTACTCTCCTTTATTAGAAAAATTGGGGGAAAAGACTGGTAGGTCAATAGTTTGGTTAACAGAGAAATCAGAAATTACTTTGGGAAGAAAGGAAGGATTCATCTGGAGTGATACTCTGTGGAAAACTGAATAGGAACGTTTTATGCATAAAGTGTGGAGCCCGGAAAAATGCCTAGCTGATGTGATGGCCACCAGAAAAAGAGATTTCCAGGATAAGATCTTAATGTCAAAATTTGCTGCAAGTTCAAAGGGGGCTTTAGTCAAAGACTGTAGGACTAGAGTGAGGCTCCATGGTTCTATAGGTTCTTTGATTGGAGGTCTAATGTGAGACACTCGTTTTAGAAAAGTTTTACATAGACAATGTGAGATCAAGAAGGAATTCCCAAAACCATTATGAAAATTCAAAATTGCAGATAGGTGAACCCATATAGTTGAGGCTGCAGCACCGTCTTCAAAGAAATTTCACAAGTAATCTAGCACTGTAGTAACCAGGGCTGACAGATTCCTCTGCTTAGACCAAATTGAAAATCTCTTCCATTTGTCACTATAAAGTTTCCTGGTGGATGGTTTGTGAGAAGCCAGAATAATGTCACGGACAGGGCAGGAAAGGTTGTTCTGCCTGACGATCAGCGGAAGTGGAGAAACCAAGCTGTCAGCTTGAGACTTGTTAAGTTCGGGTGGCTCAACCCTTGGGTGTGAGAAATCAGATCTGGAGTTAGATCCAGAATCTGCGGTTGGTATAGTAGGTAAGGCCAGAGAAAGGGGAACCATACTTGTTGAGACCAGTAAGGGGCTATGAGGATCACTTTGCTTTTCAACTGAAGTGCTTTCTTCAAAAATTGGGGAATCAGAGGGATGGGAGGTTAAGCATATAGAAGTCCTGTGGGCCAGTTGTGGATAAGAGCATCCCTCAGGGACTGCCCCTGTGGGGGAATTAGGGCAAAGTAGTTGCTACATTTGTTGTCTGACGGGGAGGCGAATAGGTCGCAGAAAGGCTGGCCCTAGTGTTTGAATATTTTCGTTGCTATGGACAGATTGAGGGACCATGCATGAGGCAGGAGAATACATCTGCTCAGCTTTTCTGCAATCACGAGGGAAGTGTTTATGGTCATTGGCTGATTGGGGTTACCTGGACTACGGCTTGGAGTAAGCACCTCATTGGTTCTTTCAAGCTTTTTTTAAAGTTGTTTCAGGTTTCAACTTTCTGTTTCTTAAGAAGTTAACTTGTGAGTGTTTCTGCCATTTCACACTGAGCTAATCAGAGGAAGGGCACTGAGCAAACTGATCGGTGATATATAACATTAAGTAACCTGTTTTTTTCTTATTTTTACAAGTTATTTATAGCATTTTTATTGTCTGCTGCATACTTGTCTAGCTAGTTTCACTGTGTGTGAGGTATTAACTGGAAAATTCCTACATTTGTTAAGCATCTGTTTGGGTTTGTTTGTTCTGATTTTTGTTTCCCACCCTCCCTCTCTATTGGTATCCTGTTCTTATACTTGGTGGATTTGCAGTTGCCCATCCCTACTGTAAATTTGACCTGGGACACTCCTCGCAGTCTAGTGTCATTACCTCATTCTACCTAATACAGGAAGAGCATTTGAGAAGGCCAACCCACTTAGTTTCTTAACCTTGAATTATCTTCTGCACTTCCTTTCTCCCTTTCCACTTTACAAAAAAAATTGTAGGCTTGTTTCCTGCATTTCCTATAAGTAGTCTAGTCCAGATACAGATTTGCTGTATCCAGGACTGTTTGTAAGTTTCTGAGCCCCCAAGCCTTTCTGTGTTGGAGGGAAGCCTTCTAGCTTATCGGTGGGAGTGGTAAGCACTAGGTAGCTTATCTAAAAAAACAAACAAAAAAAACCCCCACTTTATGCATTGCCGCTTAGCTAGGGTAAACTATTCCCGGCGCCATAAAGTCTGGTCTTCGAATTTTCCCTTAGAACTAGCCAGTTTTTTTTTTTAGTTTTAGCAATAAAATCTGTTTCTTTGAGCTCAGCACTTGTTCAGAACTTGTTGTAAGCACTAAATAAGCTACAAATTACTACAGCACTCAACTTTCCTCACTTGTCTAGAGGAAAACAGTTTTTAGTATTTAATAAATAAGCACCTATCCAGGCATGTCTAAGGGTCAGCTCCCAGTGTTTTCTCCTGTCTACCTGATGAATCTGGGCATCTTGGGGCAATGCAGCAATTGCCTCATGCACACAGACAACCCTCTTCTCCGACCTCCCAACACTACAACCTGTGAGAGATGCACTTATATAGCCAAACTGGAAGCAAAGCTCTCTTCACCCTAGAATGGACTAGACAGTCAAGAGAATGTAAACACTTGCACCACACCACACTCATCACATAGTCCCTCAAAACCTACACCACAAAAAGACACACATAGAAACACAAAACACACACCTACATTCATGGAGGCTCTCAATAAAAATCTGCCCAAGCAACAGGGACCTCCAAAACAGAAACGCAAGCAACCTCCACCCCCCCAACACAACCCAAATGACACATAGCCCACAAACTCAATGTGCCACTCAACCACAGCCCATAAGGCATAACAACGTACCCAACACTCTAGTCATAGGTGACTCTACAGTCAGGCACACTGATGTTCCACTCACCAGGCTAAACAAGGTGAAAGTTACTGTCAGCTGCCTGTCGGGTGCCAGGAACCACCACATAATGCAAGCACTCAGGTCACTCCACAACAAGTACAAATATGACTCTGCCATTGTCCATGTTGGTGTGAGTGACCTGAGACATACCTCCCTGGACTACATAAAAACAGACATGGAGGACCTGTCCAGTCTTGTAGCCCAGGCAGGTATGATCCTAGTCCTGAGTAGCATCCTGCCATTACCCAAAATTATACCACAGTACAAGGACAAAATGATTGACTTCAACAATTGGCTAAGCTTCTGGTGTCAGTCTAAGGGGATCCAGTATCTGTGTGCCTGGGATGACAAGATTGACAGACCACAATGCCTTGCCAGCGATGGCCTGCACCTGTCGCCCTTGGGATTTCGGATACTGGCTAAGGCTCTCACCACCCCTATAGTGCTTTTTTAGGCAAGATTTAAATGACAAATTCACCACTGTAACAGGTACAAGCAAGCAAAATCTGAGGGTAATGCTACTCAAAGCTAGAAGTCTAAACCTCAAAATGCACTCACTCGAGGCACTCCTAAAATGGAGAACATCGACATCTGTGCAGTGACAGAGACCTGGTACAAGGCTCCAGAGAGCACCCCTGCATTACCAGGCTATAATTCATACAACACTTTTCAGCCACCTAACCTGGACCCAAACACTAAAGGTGGAGGCATGTCCATATTCATTAAGGATATCCACACCTCCAGGCTAGTTGCTCAGCATAATGCAGCCGAGATTATCCAAGTGCAACTAACTCTTTGCAAGACTGCAGTCCAAATTGTAGCTTGCTACAGATCCCCCACCATGCCCCAGGATTCCCACTCCTCATATCTTGATACACTGGAAAATATTAGGGTACAACCTAACACCCTAATAATGGGTGATTTCAACTACCCCACCATTAACTGGGAAAACTACTCACGTACCAACTCTTTTGCTCAACGTTTTCTGGAATTCATAAATTCCAGCGCCTTGGATCAACTTATCCAGACACCCACTAGGGGCAGCAATATCCTAGACCTGGTCATTACCAACATGGGCAACCGGTGTTCCACACCAGAGGTCAATTCCTCGTTGGTCAGATCCGACCACAAGCTAATCACCCTAGCCGTCCACATCCCACCCCCACCCCCCATTATGGAAACCTCCGTAAAAAATTTCTCAAAGGCGACCTTCACATTTCTTAAGACAGAAGTGGCAAACTTCATGACACCCATGCAGACGGACAATAGAGGTACGACTGCTGAATCCTACACAAATGCACTTTATAAGCACTTATACAAGTGCATGGATCGTGCAATCCCTAACAGAACCAAGATGCTATCTTCCAAAAAAAAGGAAGCCAATCCGGTAGTCCCCTGCCATAAACAAACTCTACAACAGAAGAAAGAAACTGTTGCAAAAAAGAGTAAAATCCCATGACTGGAGGAACTCCCTGGTCAGCCTCAGTAAGAAGCTGAGGTCCCTCATAAAATCCTCCAAAGCTAGTTATGAAAACAAAATCACCACTGACTCTAAAGACAACTACAAAGCATCCTATAGCTATGTCAAGTATCTCAATGGCAACACTCAGATCTGCTCTGAGTTACAGCACAATGGCACTAAATATACAGAAACAACTGATATTGCCAACATCCTGGCAGATAGGTTCAGTGCTAACCTTACCCCCCTGTCACCTCCTAAAGGGCCCATCTCTATACTGGAAGAATGTTCCTGTAATCACGGCTGCATAGGTAAAAAAACACACTCTCCAAAGCCAAGAACACAGCATCCATGGGACCTGACAACATTCCAGGCTGCGTTCTACATGAACTACAGAATGAACTGACACCCCACTTAAGTACCATGTTCAATCATAGCCTCACCTCAGGCTTTGTGCCCACTGAATGGTGCATAGCGACAGTTATCCCATTCCACAATGGGGGAGCCACCATGGACTGTGGGAACTACCACCCCATTAGCCTGATGAGCCTGGTCTGCAAGGCTATGGAACATATCATCATGGAACTTACAAACAATGACATTCGTAATCTCCAAACTCTGGACCCCACCCAGTTCAGGTTTGTAAATAGCAGATCATGTCTCTGAAACCTGATAGACTTCTTTGAAGTGGTCACCAAAGCCGTAGATGAGGGTAAGGTGGTTCACATAGCCTATCTAGATCTCGCCAAGGCTTTCAACACCATCCCCACTTTGGAAGTATAGATAAACTCACTAAGCTAGGTATAAATGCCTATGTCACAAGATGGGTTACCAACTGACTCACTGACAGAACCCACACTGTGAAAGTAGCAGACTCCAAATCTGAATTCAGACCATGGACAAGTGGAGTACCACAGGGTTCTGTCCTGGGTCCTCTCCTGTTTGGTATCTACTTCTCAGAAGGGCAGGTTAACGCAGAAGGTCTTTGAATAAAGAAGTTCACAGATGACTGGAAACTAGGAGCCATAATCAAAACTCCTAATGATGTGAACATCCTACAAAAGGGCCTCACTGAGACAGATGCCTGATGTCAAAGCCATGGTCTCAAGCTCAATGCCAAAAAGTGTAGTGTCACCTCTTTTGGTAAAAACTCTGTACCCATGAGCTACCACATAGGCTGTAGTCTACTTAACACCGAAAGTATGATAAGAGACCTTGGGACACAGGTGGACAGTAGTCTCTCCTTTGATAAGCACATTGCCACAGTAGTCAGGAAGTCATTCTACGTGGCACACCTCATCACAAAAGGTCTCTCATCCAGGAAAAATAGGTCATTGTTCCCCTCTACTCGTCACTCATTAGACCCATTATATAATGCAGCGCTATTTTGGTATGTACCTCACAAGACACCTACAACTGGAAAGGCCACAGAAATACCTCACAAAGAGGATTACCAGTCTCAAACAGATGCCCTACACAGACCATCTCAAAAAACTCCAGCTTTACTCCATCACATATCGCCTACTCAGAGGCGATCTGTGCCTAACGTACAAAGTTATGTCAAACCCAGAGCTGTTGGACAAGCTCCACTTAAAGAAATCCCAATCCCTCTGAGCTACACACTCTAGGGACCTAACCCTTGTCACCACAATAAACAGAACATGCTGGAGGGATAGATTCCTGTCCCAGAGACTTCCCATACTTTGGAACAAACTACCTATCTATAGCAAACAAAGCTCCTCATTAGCACTCTTCAAGAAAAATCATGATGATTGGATGGGAGACAGGAAATTCATCCCGGGGATCACTTCTGTGGCTCTGCTCGACAGGGGCACAGGAAAATAATTTTCTTGGGTGGCGAAAGCCAGGGTACCTTTTTGGCTAGGCTTATATAAGCCCTAGGGCTAATAGCCTAGTACCTACCTATGAACCTATGAATTCCCGGGAATATGAGTTGCTATCAGAAAGTGGTTAGAAGTTATCACCCACTGCCAAATTCTCATGGCCTCTCGACATAAGAGGTAGGGCTTGTTTCCTCCTTGTTTGTTGATATATCAGACTACGGACATGTTGTCTGATTGGATGGCAATTGTCCCCGAAGGAAGGACAGACTGGAATGTTTGCAATGCTAAAAGCACTGCCCTCAGTTCTAGGGCACTAATATGCAGATTGGCCTCTATTGTGGACCATGTCCCTTGGACTGTCATTCCCTAAAAATGTCCCCCCATCCTATCAGGGAAGCATCCGTGGTCACAGTGGCTTTGGGCTGAGGAGGATAGAAGAGGTGGCTCCAAAGCTCTATTTCTGGCCTTATCCACCTAAATAGGTCCTGTTTGCAATGACTGGTTATCTGAATCTGAAAGGACAAAGGGTGATGATTTGGGTACCACTGAGATAATAGAAGCCATTGAAGTAGTCTCATGTGAAGTTTTGCAAGAGGCACCATTGGTATAGAAGCTGCCATGGAACCTAGGAGTTGGAGGACCTCGTGTGCTGAAACTTTGTTTTGACAGAGTATCACCCGGAGTTGAAGCCTCAGTCTTTGTAGACTGTGGTCCGAGAGAAACACTAGACAGGAGTCAGTGTTGAAAACTGCTCCTATGAACTCTATAGACTGGGTCGGCATCAGGTTGGATCTCTCCCAATTTATTGAGATTCCCCAAATTTCTACAAGTGAAAAAGTGTAATTCAGGGCTGTTAGCAGTAGATGCTTGGTGGGGGCAGTAAGGAGCCAATCGTCTAAATATGGAAACAACCGAAATCCTTGCAGTCTCAAGTGAGCTGTTACTGCTGCCATGCACTTGGTGAACACTCTGGGGGCTGTAGAGAGTCCGAAAGGCAGAACACGTAATTGGTAGTGATTGGTTCCTAGCCAGAAGTGAAGCAACCCCCTGGAGCATTTGTCCATTTTGATATGGTAATATGCATCCTGAAGGTCCATAGAGCACATCCAATTGCCTTTTCCCAAAAAGGGGAGAATGTATTGAACTGTGACCATCCAGAATTTTGTTTGGGTGACAAACTTGTTTAACTTGCTGAGATCCAAAATGGGTCTCTAGTCCCCTGTCTTTTTTAACACCAAAAAGAATCTTGAGTAGAATCTGGATCCGCATTGATCTGGTAGGACTGCTTGGATGACTCTTTTTTGACACATCTTTTTTATCTCTAGAGCTGCTTCTTCCCTTTGACTGGGTGGGACATCAAGAATTCATCTTGGTGGCTTTGGGTAAGAATCAAAGGGGAAGTGGTAACTTCTGGATATTATCTTCTGCCCTCAATAATCAGTGGTTATCAACTGCCAGGCAGCATGGTGCAGAGAGAAACATCCCTCGACTGCTTCCAGAGGAAAGCAATTTGGGCCGCTTTTCAGGAGCGCTGGTAGAACTATCCAGAAAAAGAATCTCTAGGTCCCTTGGTTACGCAGGCCCCCTCTGCCTTGGTAGGGGAGTCTTCCAGAAGAGTTACCCGCTCTGCCCCTGGGGGTGAACTCACCACGTGTGTCATGAAAAGGACCCTGAGACTTCTTGTGCCACAACTTTCCACTCATCTGATTCCTGGAGAAGGAATGCTGGGGGGTGGAAAAGTGGACACCTACGGCAGGCAGGATCTTACCACTACCACCATAGCATCTACTGCCAAACCTTTAGACCAATGTGAGTTCTCCTCGGGTGGGGAATCATTTTATCTGGTTGCCACCAGATTGGCTCAACTGAGTCAGGGTTCTTCCAGGTGCACTACACCACAAGCTGGACTAGCTCGTCTACAGGTGGGGTCACCCAAGAGGTAAATAGATGGGCACAAAAGTTCTGCAGGAAGACAAACTCCTTGGAAGAAGGGTTGTTGGGCTTCCAGTCACCCCTCTGTTTCAACATTTCAAGGATGTCTCCAAAGGAGACATCTTCAGGGGGTGACCGTGGGGACCCTTCCCCTTCATCATAATCCATATCCTCTGTAAGAGACTCCTGAGGGAAGTCTATGTGCTTCCTCTTGCATGACTTCTTCCTTAGCACTTCTTCAGTCAGAACTTT
The DNA here is from genome assembly GCF_019279795.1 of Protopterus annectens. Taxonomy (NCBI): domain Eukaryota; kingdom Metazoa; phylum Chordata; order Ceratodontiformes; family Protopteridae; genus Protopterus; species Protopterus annectens. The sequence goes on from NC_056739.1 coordinate 147,678,997, forward strand.
TGAGGAGGACTCGGAAGAAGGGACACTCTGCAGTGGGGTTTCCTGTGGCTCTCGTGCCCGATGTCTCAGACCGGTGGCTTGTGTCAGCTGCAGCTCAGGGGGAGGAGATGTGTTTCCAATGCCAGTAGTTTGTTTCCAGAAGCAAGAGCCTTCTCCATTGCCCAGAAAGCAGCCCACATGAAGAGGGATGGGAGCCTGGAACCGAAAATTACAACCTCGGAACCGGGGTCACACCCTGCTCTGTTGAACCCGCTCCCAAGAGAGGATCCTCAAGAAGGATCAGTGCCAACAAAACTCCTGGCACTGTGGCTCCGTTGAACCCACTCCCAAGAGAGGAGCCTCAAGAAGGATCGGTGCCAACAGAACTCCTGGTACCATGGATGGAACTGCAGAAACGTTCGGGGCCATACTCTGCACCAAACAGCCTGTAGCGCAACCCAGAACCTGAAGAATACCTGGCTCTGAAGGAACCAAAGTCCAAAGGGTAAGTTCTGGGGCCACAGTGAGGTCCACTAATAGCTCCAAAGAGGTGGGTACTGAAAAAGTCATCGAAGTCATAGACTTTGAAACCTGCAAGGAGGTCAAAGGATGAGAGTAAGTTGGAGTCCATGGACAGCCAAGTCTAAATGGTGGATAGGTCTTACATGGTGTAGGGATCCCCCTGGCTGTAAGCAGCTGGTCCACAAGGCACACCACATCAAGTTCGGAAAGGCTCCTGGTGGATCTGGTGGATATGCCTGACAGGGATTCTGGGCTTTCAAGGAAGGGGCTATATATCTGTCCCAGAAAGGGGTCCACTGGCACTGCTGTCTTGAGTCTGGAGACGGGGAGTAATGGGGTATCTATTGCAGTCATAGGTACCATAGAGAAACTCGGTGCTGAAATGGCACTTGGTACCAAAATGGGTGTGGACGTAGTTATTGAAGGCTCAGCCAAAAGAGGGGCCATGGTCATGGGTACCGAATGCAAGCTCGGTGCTGTGGCACTCGGTACTGTAGAGGGTGAGCCAATTTACAATTTTGTTATAGAAGGTGCCATAGACATTATTGGTTCTGAAACAGACGCCGACAACATAAAGACAGTAGACGGATTTTCTGTTTAGGTGGCTTGCCCAAATCACCAGAAGGTGAAGAAGGTACAGAATGTGGTCTTTTCTTTTCTTTCTTAGGAGGGGCAGAACCCTCCGATGCAGAAAGAGCCTCTGAAAATGGCGTCTTAAGGAGGCCCTACCAAATCAGCTTGTTCTTTCATTCATTCAAAGTCCGGGTACTAAATCCTTTACAAACAGAACATGGAGGCTGCACCAAAATATCGAGCACCCCCAGACAATAGACACAGTCCTCATGACCATCACTGTTTGGCATTTTCCTACTACACTTCCGGCTTTCTAGGAAAGGAGAAAGACATACCAGCAATGGTATATAAGACCTACCACTAGAGTAGGAAGAAAGGCAGTACCACCAATGGTACTAAAGTTACTGAAAGGTAATTAAGAAAAAGGAGTCAACAGAAAGGTAAAGGTTAGCAACAGACAAAGATAAACAAAAATCAGGAAAATTACAAGAAAACTCCTAACAGACTCTATGAAAATATCAAAAAATGTTCAACTTAGCTGAGAGATGGTTTGAATGTGGCTTTACGGCTACGCGGCAACAGAGATCTAAGGTAACAGGGAGAAGGGTATTGTGGGTAAAAGCTTAGCTCAAGAGTTTTTGGCTGGCGTGAGCTTGGTATAAGGCTGACTCAGTTCTGAGGATGGAACCGACATCCCATCAGTGAAGAATGAATGAAGATTAACAACATCAGATTAAAAATTACCCTTCAGCCTGAGGGGAAAGGAGGGAGGAACAGAATAATGCAATAGTAATCAATCAGATATCTACTGTTATGGTAAGATCTTATGCAACTGTACTTTCATTCCGAGATCATTGATGCAATATTCCTTACATGAGGTAGAGTACTAAAATTACTTAAAGACACTGGGTGGAGGAAGAAGGCAAAGGAGAATCATTCAGCATGCCTTGGAGAATTGACTTAGCAAAATCTGCTCTGGCTCAAGACAACATATCCAACTTATAATGTTTATTAGAAGTGTGAGCAGAAAACCAAGCGGCTGCTTTAAGAATGGACTTGGAATCTAAGCCCTTGAAAAAAGCCCCAGAGGAGGCAACCACCCTTATCAGAATGGGCTCTAACTGAAGAGGGAAGCTGTTTCCTATGATAAGAATAATAAAAAGAAATAGGCTTTGATATCCAAGAAGAAATAACTTGCTTAAAAACTGGCATACATAGTTTCTTGTCATGGAAAAAAACAAAAATTAACTTAATCTGTCTAATATCTTTAGTTTTGTCCAGGTAATATCTGAGCTGTCTATGCAAGTCCAAAGAATGAAGAACCCTATCATCCCTATTCTCCAGGGAGGGAAAAAGGATGGAAGATGAACAGACTGATTCAAAGACAAATCACTCAACTTTATATTGTTTGAATATGCCCCCAGGCAAAGTCCAAGAAATCAGTAAACAGTTCCTGAGAGGGGGAAGGAATGAGAAAAGGCAATCCTGGATTGAGAGATATCTGATTAATCCACGATAGAAACTCTGTCTTTAGGCAAGGAAAGAGAGGAATCAGGAAGTATGACAACACTGCAGCCAAACTGTCTTGAGGTAGCACTGTAGCTTTTTCATATGGAGTTTGGCATGCAGAATCATAGGTATAGTTCATGCCATGAACCCCAAGACTCTTAAAATCCCTCTTGCAAAGGTCATGGATAATAAAAGAAGTTTCTGAAAGAAGTCTGTGAGATACAGAACTTTTGCCATGGGAGGAAAGCAGTTACAGAAAAACTGTGAATTTTCCAACCCAAGAAAGTGTGATCTTGAGAGGGTGTCAGAATGGACTTTTTTTAGGTTCAGAGTGAACTTAAGACTACGAAGATAATCCATAGTGAACTCAAGTCTTTTAGAATCAGAGTACAAGAAGGAGCCAGAAGCAGTAGGTCATCCAGATAAGGAAATACCCGAATGTCGTGGTCTGCAATATTCTATGGCAGGAGCTAGGCACTTTGTAAAAATGCTTGGTGAAGTAAAAAGACCAAAAAGGGTAAAGTAGAGAAATAATAATGAGAGGAAGAGGCAGAGAATCTCAAAATCCTCCTGAAAAGAGGATGGACTGAAACATGGAGACAGGCATCCTTCAGATGGAGGGACACTAGCAAGGCCTGGGAAAAAGCATGGGTAACACTGTTTGAAGAGTAAAATCTTGAAACTGGGCATCTGAAAGGTTTGGAGAATAGAAAGATCCAGAACAGGCCTCTAGAAACCCTCCATCCCAGGAATTAGTAACATTCATGAATAGAAACCTTTGCCTCTTTAGGAGGGAGGAACTGGCTGAACTGTACACTGATCCAAAAGATCCTGAAGCAGTGGAGGAAAGCGAGACAAATGGTTTACACGAGGAAAAAAGAGAAAGAGACTTCCATGGCATTCTGTAGCCACTTTTGATGATGGAGAGAATCCACTGGAATGTGGTGATCTACTGCCAAACTGGAAAGAACAGGGACAGTCTTTGAGAAAATGGAGTCTAGGTAAAGGGATGATAATCACAGGGAAGCAGATTTGTTTGGAAGGGAAGGCTTCTGAGCTTTATAAAGTTGTATTAGCTTCTCAGAAAATCTATTCTTACAGGAATGTTTATCCTTTAGAGGTTATCTTTGTTAATTCCTAAGAAAAAAAACTGCTTTAGAAGGATAGCTCCTTTGATACTTAGGAAAAGGGGAAAGGAAATTTTATTTCAAGGCTTGCATCACTTTACCCATGTCCTGTAAAACCATAAAAAGGTCTGCAGCACAGACAAACATATTTTGAGTATTCAAAGGGGAATCCAATAACCTTGCTTTAGCATTCTCAGGAAGAGACTGAAAACTGAGCCAAGAATACCTTCAGATAGTTGACCCTGACACAGCTGCCCTGGAAGAAGCATTAGCAGCATCATAACTGCATTTGATAAAATGCTTCTGCTTCTCAGGTAGCTAGCAGTCAAGGACAAGGCCGCATAATTCTCTGCTGTCCAGATTACCTCATATTTTTGTTATGTTCCTCATAAAAATAAGAAGTTTTATACTCACCATAACGTTCCATGTTTGTTGTCCATAATCTCGCCTTTATTCTTGCTGGTTCGGAACTGAGCATCAGTTCCAACTCTGCCTAATACTAAAGCTTGAGAGCTTCTACTGGCTCGAGGCTATACCCTATTCCATCATGCAAGGGAAGATAACCCAGATCTTGTTTGCAAATAATAACACATCTGAATTTTATATACCAAAAATCCAAAAGATAATAGCTATCAGCCTATGCTTTAAGAGGCAGAAGGAAGCAGAGAACACACTTTGCAAGCAACAACAATTTTGTCTCGATCCTCCAGAAGCGAAGGTTGGGGGAAGGAGGGTGGAATGCAAGAATGAAGGCGGGATTATGGACAACAAACATGGAACATTATGGTGAATACATAACTTCTTAATGTTATATTGTCCCATCTCATCTTCATTCATGCTGGTTGGGACAGCATCCCTAGCACCTTCTTTCTTGGGTGGCTCAAGGAAATAAACTCTTTAGAATAGTGGAACCAAAGGAAGCCTTGTGCCCGGAGGCCACGTCTACTTTGTAATGAGTGACAAAGGTATGAGGTTTGACCCATGTGGCTGCAGCACAGATTGAATCCATAGGTAATCTGGCCTGAAAGGTGGTCAAAGTTGACATAGCTCTTGTTGAGTGGCCTCTAATCTTTCCTGACAGTTGTCTGTGCTGAGAATTATATGTGTGTGTAATAGTGTCAGTAAACCATTTTGACAAGGTATTTTTTGATATTGGAGCACCTTTTCTGTTATCTGAGAAGGAAACGAATAACTGGTCAGATTTTCTAATTTCCTTGTTCTATGCAAATAGAAGCGTAACTGTCTGTGTACATCCACTTGGTGTAGGGAATATTCTGCCTTGTTGCCTTAGTTTGGAAAGAAAACAGGCAGGCCAATGGATTGATTTAAATTGGTTTCAGAACATACTTTGGGAAGAAATGAAGGATTTGTTCTAAGAGACTCTGTCTTTGTGAAAAACAAAGTAGGGAGGGCATATGGAGAGAGCTTGAAGTTCTGAAACCCTCCGAGCTAAAGTAATGGTTACCAGAAAGGCTGTTTACCAGGTTAGAAATTTTAGTTGGCAAGAGGAAGCTGGTTCATATGATGGGAGAATCAGAGTAGTCAGTACCAAATTAAGGCCCCAAGGAGGTGGTAGTTCTCTTATTGGAGGCCTTAGTAAAAATGTACATCTCGGGAAGGCTTTACACATTATTTTTGATCCCATGTCTCCTATGTGGTAGTTAGATATTGCAGCTAATTGTGCTCATATGGTAGCTGCTGCTGCACCCTTATTAAACATTTCTGCTAAGAACTCTAAAATTGTACTTACACAGGCTGTGAAGGGATCTATGTGATTCTTGGAAGCACAACAATACTTTCCATTTGCTAGCATAAAGTTTTCTAGTTGTTGTCTTATGAGATGAAACTAGAATGTGTCTCACTGCAGGGCATATGTCTGGAAGCCTGGCCAAGATTGGAAGTGGAGCAGCCAAGCTGTCAGTTTGAGGGTCTGGATAGAGGGATGGAGCGTCCGTGACTGATTAGTCAGAAGATCTGGTACCAGGTCCAGAATCCACGGCTCTTCTCAGAGATGGTGCCTTCGGAAAGGAAACCAGATCTGACGAGGCCAGTATGGATTGATGAGTATTAACATGCAACTCAATGCTTTAGCTTTCTGTAAAACTTTGGGGATTAAAGAGAACGGGGAAAGGCATAAAGGAGTCCCAGGGGCCAATCGTGAATGATTGCATTCCTTGGTGACTCTCCCGGTGGGGGACGTAGGGGAAGGTAGCTGCTGCATTTGGTGTTCATGGACATGGCAAACAGGCTGCAGCAAGGCTGACCCCACTTGCAAAAAATCTAGTTCACAAGTTCCTGTTTTAGGGACCACTCATGAGGCATTAGAATTACTCTGCTCAGTCTGTCCACTATCACGTTGGATTTCCCCAGAATATACACTGCAATCAGAAAGTGTTGAGAAGAGACTGCCCACTGCCATACTCTTTGAGCCTCTTGGCACAGGGGGTAGGATCTGGTTCCACCTTGTTTGTTGATATACCTCACCACTGACATGATGTCTGTCTGTATTGCAATCATGCCCAGTGAAAGAGAGTTCTGGAATGCCTGGAACGCCAGAAGCACCGCTCTCATCTCTAGGATATTGATGTGCATGTGGTACTCATGTTCCTGACAAGTTCTTTGGATGATCTTTTCCAGATACTGCCCCCCACCCTATCTGGGAAGTGTCCGTGGTCACTGTGGCTACTGGTTGGGGGAGAGTGTATGGCCTGCCTAGAGTTATCTGCATGGAATGAAGCCACCAATGTAGGTCTTTCTTGCAGGAGTTTGTAATGAAGATCTTGTGGGACATGGGTAAGTCCTGCATGGACCACTGAGCAAAGAGGAGTCACTGAAGGACATTCATATGAAGACGTGCCAGAGGCACTAATGTTATAGCAGCTGCCATAGTGCCCAAGACCTTTAGAACCAACCTTGCCTGTACTGTCATTTTTGAGAGCAATATGGACACTTGATGCCGCAGTGTCTGTACCCTGTTGTGAGGCAATTTTATTACCATGTTTACTGTGTTTAAGTCTGCTCCTATAAACATAATATGCTGTGATGGCAACAAAGCAGATTTTTCAAAATTTATAGTAATGCTCAGTTCTGAGCAAAGGTGAACAGTGGTGTCTCTCGCCTTGGTTATTAGATGCTCAGTGGTGACAGTCAGGAGCTAGTCATATGGAAACACCCAGAATCTGAGCTATGACTACTGCCATACATTTGGTAAACACCCTGTTGGCTGTAGTGAGACCAAAGGGCAAAGCTCAGAATTGGCAATGGCTGGCTCCCAACTGGAAGCATAGATGTCTCTTGGATCACCTGTCCATTTTTATATGGTAGTACGCATCCTGAAGATTGATTGAGCACATCCAATTGTCTTTTCCCAGAAAGGGAAGTATAGACTGCAGTGTCACAATCCAGAACTTTGATTTTTTTTTATGGACTTGCTCAGCCTGCTGAGATCCAAGATGGGTCTCTAGTCCCATTTTTTTTGGAACTAAAAAGAACCTTGACTAAATTCCGGATCCGGTTTGGTCTGCGGGGACTTCTTGGATGACTCATTTTCTTAGCAACTTTTGTATCTCTAGAGTTGCTTGATCACTTTGACTGGGCGGAATGTCTGGGACTGATCTTGTTTTTGGGGGTGGGGTGCAGAAGGGTATGTTGTATCCCCTGGATATTACTGACTGTACCCATTTGCCTTAATTGATATTTAGCCAGGCTTTTGAGTACAGTGATAGTCTGCCCCCGACTGCCTCCAGAGATGGACAGGCAGGCCTCCTTTCAGAAGTGCTGGAAGGATCTGCCAGAGAACGTATCTTTGTCATCCTGTTTTTGTGGATTCCCTCTGCCGCAAGGTCACTGTCTTCCATTGTTATTTCCCTCTATGCCTCTGGAGGAAGAGTCACCACGTGTATCTGGCGAAGCTCTTTGAGATTTGCGGAACCACATTTTCCCGCCCTTTTGGCCTTTGGGATAAGGCCTGGTAGGGAGGGAAAAGCATACTCCCATGGCAGACAGAGTTTTGCCTTCTTGTTTGCACCTGGTCAGATTCTCTTTAACCCTAGGCCTGAATAAGGAAGAGCCATCAAAAGGGGCATTAGTGAAGGAAGACTTGAAGGGCTCAGCGAACTCATAAAGGCACATCCAGGAATGACTATTCAAAGCAATTCCTGTACCAGTTGCCGTACTCGCACCATTAGCTGCATAAGAAATGAGCCACAAAGAGGAGTTGACTACTGAATTTAAGGTAGCAAGCTGGGTGGTCACCTTGTTTGGAGCCCCTCCAGCTGTGGAACCTTGGAGGGTATCTTCTAGCTCCTTTAGGAGATCCCTCTGAAGTCTGGTAAAATGGGTCAAATAGTTCAGCGAGTGTAAAAGCTGCTGACGATAAAGTCCACTTCCCTTGCCTGTCCATCATTTGAGACTCCTTATTCGGTGGATGGACAGATGAAGAAGTCTTAGCTAACTCCTTTTTGGTGGCTGCCGCCACCACCATATCATCTACTGGGACACCTTTGGTTAAAAAGTCTTTGTCTGACGGAGTCGTTATAAATTTGTTGGGCCTCTTCGGAACAGGTTCCATGGATTCTGGACAGCCCCACGCCTTTCGACAAATAACATTGAGGAGCTGGTCAAAGGGCAGAGACACCCAAAGCCATACAAGGCCATGTCAAACCCAGAGCTGTTGGACATGATACACTTAAAGAAATCCCAATCTCTCAAAGACACATGCTCCAGGAATCTAAACCTTGTCATCACAATGAACAAAACATGCTGGAGAGATAGGTTCCTAATCCAGAGACTCCACAGACTCTGGAATAGACTGCCCATACATGTCAAGCAGAGCACCTCTTTGGCCTGCTTCAAAAGGAACCTTGATGATTGGATGGGAGATAAGAAATTCACCCCGGGGATCACGTCAGTCGCCTTGCTAGACAGGGGTCCAGGGAAATAAATATTGTGGGAAGAAATAGAGAGGGAATTGGTATGGCTAGGCTTGTATAGGCCCTAGGGCCGATAGCCTAGTACCAACCTATGAATCTATAAGAGGTGGAGCATTGAGAACGAAATGCCTCCAGGTATACAGACTCATCTTCAGAAGGGGTGAGGGTCTTCCAGCCACCTCTCTGCTTCAGGATCTCTAGGATGTCTGAGAAGGAGACATCATCAGAGGGTGACCATGGGGACTCTTCTGAATCATCCAAGTCTATATCTGAAGTGACTGACTCCTCAGGGGAGTCTAGATGTTTCCTTTTACATGTTCAATTCTGAGGGACCTCCCTCTGGGCAGGTTTTGGAAGAGAGGGACTCACCCAATGGGGCATCCTGGGGCATTGGTTCACTATGCCTGGGGGGAGGTATGGTAGAGAGGCAGACACTGGCACTTCTGGGGGAATAGTGCTAGGATCCGAGAGTGGAGCCGTTGAGGGTGACAACACACTCCTCATCACCTCGAAGGCACCACGACCCAGGTCCAAAGAAGCCTTCAGCTCCAAAGAGCCAGGAAACTCCTCTCGCACCAAGGGGGTGGGCTCCGAGGCAGATGTAGGCACCCAGCTCACCTGCACCCATGCCCTGAGAGGTAGACTCGGATCCAACAAGAGTCCGATCCAACTCTCCTTCCCAGATCCAATGGGGGAGCATCAACTCCCAGACCCTTCGACCGAAGATGGTAATGAAGATGTTGGAGAAGAAGTCGGGAACAAAAAACCTGGGGTGAATCTCAAACCCGACAGTTCCACCACAAACACATCCAAGCACTCCGGCTCTGAAACCACTTGGGTCAGAGGAGGAATAGAAGATGGGGAAAAAGCAGAAGTCGGTTCTAATTCCTTTTGGGCTGGACTCGAAAGGATCTTGGCTAGAGCCAGAGTCCAAAGCAACCTCTTGACCACCTGCTCCACATCATCATCTGACAGACTCCTGACTGATCGAGAGGATGGGGGTGCGCATTTTATACTGCCAGCCACAGACTGTAAGATGGGTGACTGGGAGACTGAGGAGACCGGCTCTAAGGTTGGGGACTTGTTCCGTATATGACTCCTAGTTGGTTCCGACACAACTGGTGGAACCAAAGGAGCAGTCTTTTCGGGACCGAGAGCCTTCGAGCCCAAAGTAGAATCCTTTGATAGCTTTTTAGCTGGCTCAGAAGCAGGAGCTGAAGAAGAAGCTCTTTTAGTAGACTTGTCCAATTTTGGTGACTGGGATGATTTTGAAGAGGTCTGATTTCATTCCAGAGCCTCAGCATATGGAAGCAATCCCTTAATCATCAGTTTGTTTCTAAATTCCTGCAGTACCCTGGAACTGAACACATGACAGACAGAACATGAGTCTTGGAGGTGTACCGCACCTAAACAGTAGACTCAACTAGTATGCCCATCAGTTAAGGACATTTTCTGAGCACAGGAGTCACACTTTTTGAAGCCAGACTGCTTCACTTCTTTGCCTTCCTTGGACATAGCAATAATAACCATAGCAACAATAAAGAACACTGCCCAGGAACTAGGTAAGAGATAGAGATAATAATGCTGGCAAAAAACTATCAAGCTATCAAACACCACACTAGACAAAAGGTAATTATATAGCTTCTATTCTACTTTTTTTTTTTTTTAACACTCAAGCAGGGGAGAGAAAATGGCTAGAGGAGAGGTCTCTAACTAAAACGACAATCCCCTCTAACCAGAGGAGATGTCTCTAACTTAAACAACAAAACTTCTTAGGAAGAGGGAAAAGGAAGGAAACTGTTGTCCTCTAATTTAAACGGACAAAAGGAGAAGAAAGACGAACCCTCCAACTTAAACGGGTTCGTTAAAGTTTTAAAAGACAGAACAGACAGTTGTAGGCCTAGCAAAAGTGACGGCCAACCCCAACAAACACAACAAGCAAGAAAACTTAGGAATTCACCGCAGTGAAACCTAAAAACACTGTCAATTAGCAACACACAACATATATACAAACTATTTCGAAATAAACGAATAGCATCTAAAAAAGTATTTCACTTAGCCTGAGCCTAGTGAGAAGCACACAATCTAGTTTAGCGGCAAATGAGATCTGGGTTATCTTCCCTAAGCATGATGGGATAGAGAGTAGCCCCGAGCCAGTGGAAGCTCTCGATCTTTAGTATTAGGCCGAGTCGGAACTGATGCTCGGTTCCAAACCAGGAAGAATGAAGGCGAGATAGGACAACATGACTTCATTGGTTTCTGACAAATCAGTGAGGAATGAAGTCAGAAAATAATGGAAGATGTTTGAGTTTTAGACTTCATACCTTTCAGAAAATTCATACTAATGTGACACCTGTTATTCTATCAACTTTCTAAGAGCAATATTTAGAAAAATGTCCCTATTTTTAGACCTTTGTCCCCTGTTACTTATGACTTTACCCAGATTTCTTGTGATGAAAGGTTGAGAGTTATGCAAAGGTTGAGTTTTTTTGTTTAGAATCAGGCATATCACTGAGCACATCACCCAGCCTGGAAAGAAGAGATAAAACATATATGTTCATGTGTGTTTGATAGTTATTGGCCCTAAAGGCCAAAGTAGCTTCCCAAATCTGTCTATAGCCCTGCTATCTTTGACAGCAGGCAAGACTTTGAGGGAAGAAATCCATTTAGTAGGCTTATCAACACAGGTAGAAATTACATAAGAATCAGAAGTGGGATTCTTGTAAAGAAAGTTCTGACCTTCAGGAACCTTATAAAACCGATCAGACTTTTTCAGAGCAGGAAGCTGAGAATCAGGGTTTTGAGATACAGCAACAAAAGTATCCAGTAAAGCTTCCAGGACTGTAGGAATGGCAGAAGGGTTGGGAGTTTCCATCTGAAGTAAAGCATATCATTACTGAACATCAGGCATTTTAGAACTCCTCCATTGACAGTGTTGCATCATTTTCATTATAGTGTTCCCGAATGAAAGATCCTCTAATGGGGATTCAGGAGACAGAATAATCTTCATCAGACGCCACAGCTAAGGAGGAATGAATACGAGAGGAATAAGCAAGAGAAAGACACACAAGTCTTGAAGAGACCTTGTGCAAAGTTATGACATTCTTTTTGAGGGTCTCTAGTCATAGGACAAACATGCTTGGCTGTCTGCTTCATTTTAGCTGGGATTTGGGTCTGCACAAATCTCAGAGAGTTAGACAGCCTTGATATACCTCAATAAGGGAACTGGGTACTTCCTCAAGAATAAAGATTTAAGGAATCCCCCCCAACCCTACCCGGCCTTCAGAAATAACTAGCTTCTGTTAACCTCTTCATATCTGCCACAGATATTGGTTCAGCCACAGAGAATGTGTGGGTAGCCTGCTCCATATCTGCCTATGACAATGTCACTTTAGCAGACACAAAGGAGATGCCAGGTTGGGGTTGGACAGCAGAAGTCTCTAAATTTAACTTTTTGGACTTCTTCAAAGGAGGCTAAATGTTAGGGAGGAAGACTCAGCCAGCATTATATCCTGACTGAGGAGTTTAAGATGCTGGTTCTCAAGGTAAGCAGATAAAGAAGACAGTCTGCTGCACAGGGTCTTCGGTAAAAAGGACTGGAAAATGGAACTCTACCTATGGTTATGCTTAGCACCTAAGCAGAGTAAGCACTTATAGTGATGCTCCTTATGGGGAATTTGTCTCCCACAATCACCTTTCCTCCTCCTGGATGACATGTGCTTCAAAGCAGAGTAACCAAAGAGAAAGAATATCTTCACTGGGGTACTTAATCTACCTAACAGCTTGATAGTTGGCTCAAAGATGTACAACACAGAGATGGAAGACTAAGTATGGCTTTTGGACTGGCAGCAATGAAGTTCTGTGATGTTAGTGTACGTTATGTTCCTTATGTAACTTGTCATACACCAGAAGTACAATGCTTGTAAGAACCTAGGCTTTGCTATGCTGGCCAGACATTTGGCTATCCTTGGCAGAATATCCCTCAAGTAAGGAATACTGCTACACTGATCTTAGAATGACATCTTTAATAATCAACTTATTTTTTTACGATCAAAAAGTATCCTCTGGCCAAAAGAAGCACAAATGTCACAATCAGATATAGGTGATCTACAGCCAAATAGGCCATACATTGCAAATGCACACTGGGGTGGGATTTTATGCTCACATTTCTGTCATTTTGTCTATGAGAGAAAAGAAAAACAACCATCCATGATAGAAAAGAAAAACACAACCATGAATGAAGTCCAAAAGAAAAGTGGGCTTATGTAGGTCTTAGGAAGCAAGGAATACTCCACAAATCTCATCTGCTGCTCTTACAAGTCTGATGCGATTGCCACAGCTCAATGAACCTTATTTCAGAGAAGCATTTTTCTGCCAAATTCTGTGAAAGAAAATCCTAGCAAACTATATGATTAAACAGGACAAAATGAAAAGGTACTGCTCAAGGTGAAAGTTATGGCACAAAAGATACTTCTGAAATAAAGTTCACTGAGCTCTGGCAATCACATCTGACTTGTAAGAGCAGCAAATGAGATCTGACGAGTATTCCTCACTTAGCATTATGGTAGAGGGAGAGCTGGAGCACTGGTGCAGTTTGGATAGTCAAAAGCTGCTGCCTTGGTTCTTCTGTGAGGCAGATAACCTACAACCAGTAAAAATGGGTGGAGGGAACAGCATACAATCACAAGCTTTCTTAAGAAAATCAAACAATAGAATGTTTTATCCAGCAGAGAGCTTACTGCCTAGTCTAGAAGGATCGCCATTCAACAATTAGTACCACAAAGCCCACAGAAGGAGTGAACTTCAGTGGCAAGAAATCTCTTAAGTTTTTTTTTGTCCCTACTTTTCTTCCTTTATTGCTACCGGCCTGGCACCCCAGTGCCCCAACCAAGCTGGCTCTGCCTGCTAACTCCTTACCACCAGACTTATTCTGGTACTGCTGGGGCTGGTCATGGATCCTTTAGCATTCCAGGTTTTGGCACATCTTTACATAAGTCCAGGAGGAATGATTTTTTGTATGACCTATCCACCCCCCCCCCCACAGCAATGTGGTTCAGTTTGGGGTGGGCATGCAATGTGAGCAAGTGGTATATCACCTCATCTTTGCATCAGCTTAGCCAGGCCCACCTCCCACTACTCCTCTTCTACTAACATCCTTAGCCTTCATGAAGGATCTTTGCTCACAGAAAAGCACACAAATATGCTTACAAATGAGAAAAACATGCTTCTAGTGCCTTCCAGTGCTAATGTAGATAGTATGCAGCATGTGGTTAAAATGTAAAGGCCCACAGGTGTGGCAGCTGCAGTGAAACCTACAGCTTTTCTAGCAAGTTCTAGAGCATGCTCTGAGAAGTAGACATGCCCAGTGAAGTACAAGGGTGAGTCAGCTAAATCAAAGAATGTGCCCCCACCTAGCCTCATAGTTAACTGTCACAATAGTGGTGGTAATCATGAACCCAGTATAGAAAACTGTTTAGCTTTTGGTCAGCAGTGCCACAAATGTAAAAAGTGGAATCATTTCAAAAGGTTTTGTAAATCAGAAGAGGTTCATTCTTTTATTAAAAAAGAGCATTCAAAGAGGCAAGTTGGTCAACTAGAAAGCTGTGACCCTATTTTATGTTGATGGTGTGTCTGTGCTTGATGAAACAGTTAATGCAAAGATTTGTGGAAAAAGAATGAAGTATTTTGTAGTGTTCGGATTAATGGGAGACCTGTGGAGCTGAAAGTTGATACTGGTTCAAAGTGCAATGTTATGCCAGCAGAAACATTTGATGAGTAAAAGCTGGATTTGGCAGTGTGCAAAGCCTGTTGCTTATGGTGGTGAAGAAATTCAAACCAAAGGCTCAGTAGTGCTTTCATGTTACTCTGCTGGGAACAGCTATGCCTTGCAATTTTACATAATCAGGAGACACGTGGTGCAGTCATTATTAGGCCGCAGAGACAGTTTTAAAATGGGACTGCTTTCATTTAATAAAGAAGTCCACCATGTAAGCTTGTAGGATAACATCTCAGATTTCACCCATACTATTTTTTCTGACTATGCTGATCTTTTAGAAGACAAACTATGCCAACTCCCAGTTGTGCATTCCATGACACTGGACCCTGAAGTAAGCCCAGTTATTAAACCAGCATGGAAAGTTCCAGTAGCTATGAACAGAGTCAAGGCTGAGCTAGACAGAATGGTGCAGCAAAGAGTAATTTGTCCAGTTGAAGAACCAACTGAATGGGTATCCTCTATGGTGGTAGCTCATAAGAAAAGCTCAAATGATATTAAAATATGTAATGACCCAAGAGATTTGAACAAAGCACTGAAACAACCTCATCTTCCATTGCGTACAGTGAAATAAATTGCTGCTGTTAAGCCAAATGCCACAGTTTTTTCTTAGATGCAAAAAGTTCATTTTGGCAAATTTTGCTTGACGAAAATCTTTATTGCCAAACCAAAAAAGAAGCCAGCACAAATCCTGTTCGAAAATAAGTGTATTAAAAATACACATAATATACAGCATAATGACAGACTGCATATACATATGCAATAAGAACAAACTGCACAAACCGGTTTCGGCTAAACAGCCTTCCTCAGTGTGACAAAAGTAATAAAAGACCATTGCATTCAAAAGCAGCCCATTGGTATATAGGTGTACAAATAAGACAGAGACCAATCAAAATAGTACACAAATAAAGTAATCAAAACTGTTCATTTAAACCGGGAGGAAAAAGCCCGCCCAGTTTGACAATCCACTTTTTTCTTTGATGTCCAAAACTTGATGTAAACCAGCTAAATAATTGTGGCAAAAATACCCAATCCTTTATGGATATAATCTCTAGACACTGGAACATTTTGGGGGGGAGGGTCCTTTTATGGATATTTAGGACGATAAATGTGCCTTTTCTTTTCGCAGGGGCAAATCCTTGGGGTCTTTGTTTAGTCATTATAAAATGGCCCATCAAGAAAAAATATTGACTTGTGTCATATGGTGTATATTATGTGTATTTTGTAATACACTTATTTTCAAACAGGATTTGTGCCGGCTCCTTTTTTGGTTTGGTTGTATTGGTTTGAGCTGTGCACTTGCCGTACGTGTGGGTGCTTTACTGTCTTTGGAAAATCTTTATTGCTCTCCACGTTTAGTACACTATTCGGAAGGTACAGATTTCTGAGAATGCCATTTGGAATACATTCTGCCAGTGAAGTCTTTCAGTGTGCAATGGAGCAAATTTTTTCTGGCTATCCATGTGCTACTATAGTAGATGGAATTCTTGTAGGAGGCAGTGGTGAAGTCGAACATGATAGAAACCTCAAAACAGTTTTAGACAGAGCTTGTGAAGTCAGTCTTAAGCTGAATTCTCAGAAATGCAAATTCAGGCTATGAGAAGTTACTTATGTTGGTCATTTGTTTACCAGTTCAGGCTTACGACCAGATCCTTCCGAACAAACAGCAATTCTTGAGATGCTAGCTGCAAACAATGTCCAAGCCCTACAACGTTTTCCTGGCATGGTCAACTATTTAGACAAGTTCCTTCCAGATTTGAGCCAACTTTCAGCACCACTTAGAGAGCTAACACGCAAAGATGTATCTTGGTCCTGGTCAGAACAACACCAAAGAGCATTTAATGTCCTGAAATAGAAAATTGCCAGGCCACCTACTGTAAGATACTATGATTTTCACAAACCAGTAACTCTTTCCTATGATGTTTCTAAGTTTGGTCTTGGTGTAGTCATTCTTCAAGAGGATAAACCAGTAACCTATGTATTGAGGACTCTAACCCAAACTGAGATGCAGTATGCCCAAATAGAAAAGGAACTCTTAGCAATTGAGTTTGCATGTTCGAAGTTCCATGATTATATTTATGGCTGACCTATTCAAATCGAGATTGACCACCAACGTCTGTTTACTACTTTGAGAAAGCCAATGCACAAAGTTCCTGTTAGATTGCAATGCATGATGCTCAAATTGCAAAAAAAGAAGTTATGTCTTACCATAACATTCCATCTGTGTTGTAGATCTTCATTCATTCATTACTGTTAGGACTTCGGTTCCATCCTCAGAACCGACACGGCTGTTACCAAGCTCGCACCAGCCAAAAACTCTCAGCTAAGTCCCACCCCCAATGCCCCTCTCACAGTCTCTTCAGATCGAGTTTTCCCACCCTTGTAGTATGAGGAGGTTAATAATAACAGAGGAAGGCTCTGTCTGAGCAGATACCTTAAGCAACAAGGTAATCCAAAGTCCACCAGGAGTCTAGGCAGGGGGAAGGAGGGCAGGAAGTAATGAATGAATGAAGATCTACAACACAGATGGAATGTTATGGTAAGACATAACTTCTTTATCTGATGTTGTAAATCTTCATTCATTCCTTACTGTTAGGAACGAGTCCCCAGCTACTTCTAGTCCTGGGTGGCCCTAAGGAAGGATATTCCTGAGCACCATAGAACCAAAGGATGCTCTTCCCCTGGAGGTCAAATCCAATCTGTAATGAGTGATAAAGGTATGTGGACTTGCCCACGTGGCTGCTGCACAGATATCATCCATAGAGGCTCTGGAATGAAAAGCCACTGAGGTTGCTATTGATTTAGTTGAATGAGTCTTTATATTAGAGGGCAAGGACATTTTGTTTTGTTGGGAGATGAAAATAATGGTATTTCTGAGCCAAGAAGATACGGTCATTTTGGAAACAGGCTTACCCAGCCTGGATCCTGCAAAAGCTACAAACAATTGATGCATCTTCCTAAGAGATTTTGTTCTGTCCAAGTAAAAACAAAGATGCCTATGAACATCAAGGGTATGAAGAAGGTACTCCCCTTTATTTGAATGATGGGGAAAGAAAATGGGTAGGTCAATAGGCTGGTTGATGGAAAAAACAGAAATAATCTTGGGCAAAAAGAAAGGATTAGTACAGACAGAAACTCTATCCTTGTGGAAAATCAAGTACAGTCTCTTGACACTCAAGGCCTACAACTCAGAAACTCTTCTCGCTGAGGTAAGGGCTACTAGGAGCAGGGTTTTCCAGGACAAAAAATTCATATTGCATGAATCAGAAGGCTCAAAAGGAGGACCTGTTAATGACTGAAGCACCAATGTCAAGTCCCAAAGTCCTGTAGGGGGCTTGACAGGAGGTTTAGTATATAATACTCCTTTCATGAATATTTTGCACAGTCGGTGTGACATAACTGATGATTTGTCGATTCCATTATGAAAATTTGCGATAGCTGCTAGATGCACTATAATCATTGATGCTGAAGCTCCAGTATGTAACAGGGTAGTGAAATATTCTAGGATCTTTTGAATAGACATAGAGAAAGGATCCATGTTTTATTCTTTGGCCCATATAGAGAACCTAGTCCACTTACTGAAAATTTTTTTTCTGGTAGATGGTTTGTGTGAAGCCAGGAGGACCTCTCAAACAGGGGATGAAATAGCAGGTAGCCTGGCCATCATCAGAAGTGGAGAAACCAAGCTGTGAGCTTGAGGCTTTGGAGAGTGAGGTGAATCAATCCCTGAGGGTGAGTCAGAAGTCCTTGAGATTGATCCAGGATACATGGACTGTGGATTAGGTAAGGCCATAGGAAAGGGAATCAGACTTGATGGGGTCAACAAAGGGCAATGAGGATCACTTTGCTTCTCAGCCTTTGAACTTTCTGTAAACATTTTGGGATGAGGGGAACTGGAAAGGCATACAGTAGACCCAGGGGCCAACTGTGCATCCCTGAAGGGGGATCAGAGCAAAGTAGCTTCTGCATTTCTTGTTTAGGGGTGAAGCAAACAGGTCACAGCAAGGCCTGCCCCAGCGGACATAAGATTTGAGCCACTATATCGGGTTGAGGGACCACTCGTGAGGCATCAAAATGTTCTGCTCAGATTGTCCGGAATGAGATTGGAGCTCCCAGGAATGTGCATTGCTATGAGAAAGCGGTTGGAAGCCATCGCCCAATGCCATATTCTCATGGCTTCCCAACACAGGGGGTAAGATCTGGTTCCTCCTTGTTTGCTGATGTACCAGACAACTGACATGTTGTCCATCTTGAACTGCAATGGTCCCAGAAGGAAGGGATGTGTGGAATGCTTACAATGCTAAGAGAACTGTCCTCAATTCCAGGACATTATTGTGCAAATTGGCCTCTATGGGGGACCAAGTGCCTTGGACTGTCCTTCCCTGGAAATGCCCCCCCACCCTAACAGGGAAGCATCCGTGGTCACTGTGGCCCTGGGCTGGGGGAGACAGAACGGTCAACACCAAAGATTCATTTCTGGCTTCATCCACCATAGCATTTCTTTCTTGCAAAGGTTTATAAGACGTATCATATGGTCGAGTGGGTGGGTTAGGATCGACCACTGTGATGAAAGGAGCCACTGTAATTGTCTCATGTGCAACCTTGCCAGGGGTACTAGGGTAATGGTTGCTGCCATAGAGCCGAACAGTTGTAGTACAAGGCATGCTGGTACAAATGCCTTGGGAGGAGGACTTGAATCTGGTTTCTTATTTCTGAAAGCCTGTGAAGAGGAAGGGAACCTTGGTACGACGTTGTGTCGAAGATCACTCCAATGAATTCCAGTGTTCTTGTTGGAGACATGTTTGATTTCTTCATACTGATCATGATACCTAGGCAAAGAGCAAGGCCTTGAGTGTAAGAGAGACTGAGAATGAGAAGGTTCCTGGTCGTGGCGGTGAAGAGCCAATTGTCTAGATATGGAAACACCTGAAATCCTTGTAGTCAGAGATGAGCTACTATGACTGCCATACATTTAGTAAGCACTCTGGGGGCTGTTGAGAGACCAAAGGGCAGTACCCTGAACTGGTAGTGATCGGCTACCAGCTGAAAGTGAAGAAATCTCCGGGAGCGTTTGTTCATCTTTATGTGGTAATACGCATCCTGAAGGTCTATAGAGCACATCCAGTTATTCTTTCCCAGAAAGGGGAGAATGGACTGCACCATGACCATCCTAAACTTTTGAGGTTTGATGAATTTGTTTAGTATGCTGAGATCCACTATCGGTCTCCAGTCACCTGTCTTTTTTGGCACTAAAAAGAACCTCAAGTAAAACCAGGATCTTATTTGGTCTGGTGGAACTGGCTGGATGACTCTTTTTCTTAGCAGCCTTTTGATTTCCAAGGCTGCAGCATCCCTCTGACTGGGTGGAAAGTCGGGGATTTGATTGACAGGTCTGGGAATGAAATAGAATGGGATATGATAGGCTCTGGATATTATTCTCTACACCCATGAATCCATTGTTATGAGTTGCCAGGCTTGTTGGTGCAGAGAAAATCATCCCCGATGGCTTCCAAAGGAAAGCAATTGGGCCGCTGCTCAGGAGCACTGGAATGGTCTGCCAGAGAACAAGTCTCAGGTGCCCTGGTTGCGCGGACCCCCTCTGCCATGAAAGGGACATCTTCCAGATGAGTTGCCCCCTCTACCTCGGGGAGAACGCTCATCATGAGTGTCATGAAAAGATCACTGGGACTTCTTGAACCACAGTTTTCCTCCCCTCTGATTCCTGGAGTAGGATCTCTGGGGGGGGGGGGGCACAGCAGACAAGGTCTTTCCATCTTTCTCACTGTGTGATAGTGTGTCTCTTACTTTTGGGTCAAAGAGGGAAGATTCGTCAACAGGCACGTTGACAAAGGAAGATCTGAAAGGGTCAAGTCACACAAACGCATCCAAGCATGCCATCTCATGACGATGCCTGATGTGGCTGCTCGAGCTGCTCCCTCTGTGAAGTGAGAAATCAAGCACATTGAGGAGTTTGAGATGGATTCTATCGTACCTAGCTGTGAGGCAACAGTATCATGTACCTGCTCAGGCAGTACCCCCACCAAAGAGGCAGACATTTCCGAAATTAGGTCTCTTTGGAGGTGAGTAAAGTGTGGCAGGTAATTCAGCGACCGAATGGCAAAGGCCGCTGAAACAACGGTCTGCTTCCTCAGTCTGTGGCCGGAGACTCCCTGTTTGTGGGATGAACAGTGGAACTAGCTTCTGCCAGTTCCCTCTGAGTGGCTGCCACCACGACCATGGAATTTACCACCAGCTGCATGGACCAGTTGGGTTGGTCTTCAGGTGTGGCCAAAATTTTATCGGGCCTCCAGGGGACAGGTTCTATGTTGTCAGGGGCCTTCTGGGCATGCTGCATGATAAGCCTAATGAGCTCATCTGCAGGTGGGGTCACCCAGGAAGTAGATGGTTGGGCATGGAAAGCCTGCAAGAACACCAATTTCTCTGAATAAGGGTTGGAGGATTTCCAATCCCCCCATTTGAAGATCTCGAGAATGTCTCCAAATGAGACGTCTTCCAGGGGAGACCATGGGAACCCTTCTCCCTCATCATAATTTGTATCTTCGGTGATGGATTCCTCAGGGGAATCTACATGCTTCCTCTTGCAAAGTTTCTTCTGGGATGGCTCCCCAGTGGGATCTTTTGAGGAGGAATCCGGACAAAAGGTTCCCTTCGAGGAGAGGTCTTGCAGCTCCTGTGCCCAAGATCCCAGAGTAGGGGGTTGGGACAGCTTCACGCTAGAGGAGGGTTCTGGTTCCGATGCCAATGGTGCCAACTAAGAGTCTGTAAAAGTGAGGACCCTCTCCATCACTTGGAAAGCAGGCCCACCGGAAGAGGGATGGGAGCCTGGAACCAAAAAGGATGACCTCGGAACCGGGGTCACACCCCACCCCGACAAGCCCACCTCCCAGGTGAGGAGCTCTGAGAGGACCAGTAGCTGCCAGAGACAGAACCGTAGACAGCACCATAGAAGAAATCGGCACCGAACTAGGAGTCATGGTGCCGACAGCCTAATCACTGCTCTGATGGTGCGGCAGTTCCGAAGGAGCTGTGGCACCAAGATTAATCAGAACTGACAGGGAAGCCTCCACTGTCAGCACCGAGACACAGTGCACCAAGATGGACATCAGTACTGAAATCTCTGAAACCTGGGAGGGGGTCGGAGGAGGATAAACAGGTGAATATGCCAGGAAAGCTTCTGTTCCAAGAGGAAGGGAAGACCTAGTCGGGGTCAGTAAACCTCTAGGTGCCAAAAGCTGGTCCACAACCATCACTACATCCTGTTCTGAGAGACTCCTGGTGGATCTGATGGGTGCTGCCAATGGAGATCCAGGTCTTTCAACAAAATGGCTAAATTGCTGCCCCAAAAAAGGGTCATAAGATGGGGGATGCCTTGTTCTGGCAAGGTGCTCAATCTTTGGGACCGCAGATGTCATCATAGGTGGAGCCGAGTAAGACATCGGTACCATGGCCAGGGATGGCACCAATGCTGGCACGGGAGTAGTAGCCTGTGATAAGATCAAGGTCAGCAACGAGGGAGAAGGTAGAGACACCAGTGCCAAAACAGTCTGTGCCGATGACGCCGAGGTGGTCTGGTGTCGACTCGGTTTCGAAGAGGACAGAGATGTCGGTACCGAGTGATGCCATTTTTCTTTATGTTTTTCTTTATGTTTCTTAATATCCTTAGGAATAGGAGGTGGTGAGACCTCCGTCCCACAAAGAGCTTCCAAGAAGGGTGTTTTCAACATACCCTTCAAGATGAGTATGTTCTTGCGTTCAGCTAAAGTACAGTTGCTTAAGCCAGAGCAGATATCACAAGACATATTAATATGGTCAACGCACGAACAATAAACACATTGGGCGTGACCATCTGAGTTGGGCATCTTACGCCCGCACTTATCACACTGCTTAAAACCCAGTTTAGTTTTACTGGACATCATGAAAAACACACAAAAGAACTAAATTACCAAAATGATCACTTAACAAAAAACAACAGTACAGTTATAGTAAGCAGAGGAGGTTTTTTTTTTTTTTTAACAAACAGCTAGAAAAAGAAAGAGTACCAACAATGGTACTAAGAAATACCACAAGTGGTAAAGGAAAGGACCTATCAAAGGTAGGAGAGAGGGACAGTACCAACGATGGTACGAAAGAAACTACCGAAGGTAGAGGGTAGGTTTTTGGTAAGAAAATATAAGGAATTAAAGATGAGGAGAAAGGCTTAAGAGAAAAACTGACTAAAAGGTAATTATACAGATAAACCACAAAAAACACTACACTTAGCTTGAGAGAAAGGCTTGGCACATCTGATGAGGAATGCGGCAAACGAGATCTGGAGAGACTCTGAGAGGGGCATTGTGGGTAGGACTTAGCTGAGAGTTTTTGGTTGGCGTGAGCTTGGTAACAGCCGTGTCAGTTCCGAGGACAGAACCGAAGTCCTAACAGTAAGGAATGAATGAAGATTTACAACATCAGATGTACAATTTCCATATCGTTTACACAAAAGTCAAACTCCTTTATCTTGCTGATACTTTATCCAGATCACCCAAAAAAAACACTGAACAATATGAAAATGAGAAACCTGATTTTGAAGTCATGGAAGTAAGAAATGTTTCTTCCACATGTCTTGATGAGCTTAGAATTCACACAGCTTCTGATCCAATTCCTCAGAAGCTTAACCACTTCTTCCGTCAAGGATGGCCTTCTAAGCACTCTTGTTTACCAGTAGAAGTGCAGCAGTATTTTTCTTACAGATATGAGATTTTGTCTGATAATGGTATCATCAAGAAAGGTTCAAAAGTGATTGTTCCAATATTTATTTAACATTTGTTAACTGGGAAAGTCCGACTTGGAACAAAGCCAGTTTTTAGCGGAGGATCAGGGAGAAACACTCCACATGCATGTCTTTGAACATGGGAGGAAACCACTCCAGCCAGGAACTGAACTGGAGAACCTCTTGCTGTGAAGCAACAATGCTACTGCTGCACCACTGTGCGGTCCACAATATCCTTGCAACAAGAGTACATCAAGATCTTACATTGTGGCTACCCAGGAACTGACTCTAGCGAAATAAGGACAAGAAGACTAGTATTATGGCCTTCTATGTTAAAAGACATTGAGAAAGAACTTTCAGCTTGTTCTGTTTGTAATAGTACTAAACTGCATCAGTAAAAAGAACCACTTCAATTAAGCCAGATTCCTGAACTACCTTGGTCGACAGCAGCCACAGATATCTTTGAGTGGAATGGTCAACATTACTTGGTATTAGTGGCCTCTTATTCAAACTGATTTGAGATTGAAGTACTTCCTAATCTAAAGTCCAATGCTATCATCACTAAGTTGAAGAGTCACTTTTCTGTCCATGGTAGTCCACACAGAGTCATTTCTTTTAATGGTGCACAGTTTACAAGTCAGCAGTTCAAAAAAATTGTTGAAACATGGGACTTTGTTCACATTACAAGTAGTCCTGAATATCAGCAGTCAAATGGCTTGGTAGAATATGCAGTTCAGAGTACAAAAAAAGAAGTTATGTTCTTACCATAACATTCCATGAGTTATTCATCTCGCCTTTGTTCTTACATGTGGGTTCGGAGCTGATCCATCGGCTCCGAGTCGGCTGCTTTCCAAGCTCTAGATCTCTGAGAAGCTCGAGACACAGTCCCTATCCCATGATGCTCTGCTGCCAAACCCCAGATCTAGTTTGCTGAACCCAGCAAGAAAGACAACTAAGCAACCCAATATAACAAAGTAACTATTTACAATTAGTTAAACGATAACCTGGCTGACAAGAGGATACTAGTAAGATCAACCAGACCACCAGCCATACCCATTCTTCCAGAACATGGAGGGGGTAGGTGGGAGGGAGTGTAAGAACAAAGGCGAGATGAACAACTCACATGGAACGTTATGGTAAGAACATAACTTCTTTATGAGACGTTGTTCAATCTCGCCATTTGTTCTTACACGTGGGTAGCGTCCCAAGCACCCTAATCCTGGGCGGCTCACGGGAGTACATTCCTGAGAACGGTGGAACCAAAGGAAGCCCTGTCCCTGGGGGCTCTGTCCACTTTGTAATGAGTAATAATTGTATGAGGTTTGGACCAAGTAGCAGCTGTACAAATGGTGTCCAAAGGTAAATGAGCTGCGTGAGCTAAGGATGTACAAACAGCCCTGGTAGAATGAGCTTTCACTTCACGTTCTAAAGGTTGATGGGTTGAAGAATATGCAAACTTTATACAATCAGGAAGCCATTTGGACAATGTAACATTGGATACCTAAAGGCCCTTCTTATTGTCTGCATGGGAAACAAATAGTTGATCTGATTTTCTGAATTCTTTTGTTCTGCCCAAATAAAATCTCAATTGTCTGTGAACATCAAGCTTATGCAACATGTATTCCTATTTACTGGCATGATGCCTGAAAAAAGTGGGAAGTTCAATGGACTGGTTCTAGTTTGCTTTGGAACAGACCTTCGGAAGGAAGGATGGATTTGTTCTTAGAGACACCCTATCAGGGTGAAAAACCAAATATGGGGGCCTAATAGGGAGTGCTTGAGGTTCAGAAACTCTACGCACTGAAGTAATGGCCACTAAGAAAATTGTCTTCCAAGAAAGGAACTTCAAAGGACAAGAAGATGCGGGCTCAAAAGGGGGAAGCATGAGTTGAGACAGCACCAAATTTAGATTCCAGGGAGTAATCGGATGTCTGATAGGGGGTCGAAGGTGATGAGTCCCTTTCAAAAAGGCTTTACATAATCTGTGGGACATAATGTTAGAACCTTCGCATCCCACATGGAAGTTAGATATGGCAGCCAATTGAACCCTTATAGTAACGGCTGCCGCACCATCATGGAAAAGTGAAGTCAAAAATTCCAGAATGCTATGAATAGGGATGATAAAGGGATCCATACCATGTTGAGAAGCCCAATGACCAAATCGTTTCCATTTGCTGATATATAGTTTCCTGGTGGAGACTTTATGAGAGGAAACCAGAATATGCTGAATTGCGGGAGACAAATCATGAGACCTGGCTAGGCTGGGAAGTGGAGCAGCCAAGCTGTGAGTTTGAGGGATACAAGAGAGGGGTGAAGAACTCCTGACGAATGAGTCAGAAGGTCTGGCACTTGGTCCAGAACCCAAGGTTCTTCCACTTGGTATTGTTGAAGGAAGGGGAACCATATTTGCAGAGGCCAAAACGGGGCTATCAGAATAACAGTTCTTCCCAGACTTTTGGCTTTCTGTAAAAATTTGGGGATCAGTAGGGATGGAGGAAAGGCATATAGGAGACCCGAGGGCCAATCGTGTATGAGTGCGTCCTTTGGGATGTCCCCCGGTGGAGGGTAGAGGGCAAAGTAGCTTCTGCATTTGGCATTCATCGGGGATGCAAAAAGGTTGCAGCAAGGCTGGCCCCATTTGCGGAATATCCTTTCTGCCACTCGTTCTTTGAGGGACCACTCGTGAGGCAACAGAATGGCTCTACTCAATTTGTCCAATATCACGTTGGATGACCCCAGGATGTGCGTTGCTATCAAGAAGCACCCCATGGATACAGCCCACTGCCAAATTCTCATGGCCTCTCGGCATAAGGGGTAAGATCTGGTTCCCCCTTGCTTGTTGATGTACCAGACTACCAACATGTTGTCTGTCTGTATTGCAATCGTCTCTCGAGGTAGAGAGTCATGAAAGTGTTGCAACACTAGGAACACCGCTCTCAACTCCAAGACATTGATGTGCAAACTGGATTCCATCTCTGCCCAAGTACCTTGGACAGTTCTTCCCTGACACAGCCCCCCACCCTATCTGGGAAACATCCATGGTCACTGTGGCTGTGGGAGGGGGGAGTAAAAATGGATGACCTACAGTAACTTGGTGGCTGTTCAACCACCAAAGGAGGTCCTTTTTGCAAGTATTTGTCAGCAGAATCTTGTGTGACATTGGAAGTTGTTGATAAGACCACTGTGTGAAGAGTAACCGTTGGAGTATCCTCATGTGCATACGCCCCAGAGGAACTGCTATGAGAGTCACTGCCATGGTGCCTAACAGCATCAGAACTTGGAATGCAGGGACTTTCTTTTCCATTAACAAAAGGGATACTTGGTTTCGTAAAAAGATTACTCATTCTTGTGGCAATCTGACCAGGGTGGTGGTGGTGTCTAGATCTGCTCCTATAAAGGAAATATGCTGCGACAGCGATAAAGCAGATTTTTTGAAATTTAAGGTTATGCCCAACTGGGAGCACAGGCTGATAGTGTAATCCCTGGCGTGAATCAGTTGATGCCTGGTGGTGGCGGTGAGGAGCCAGTCGTCGAGATATGGAAACACCCAGAATCTTAAAAATCTCAGGTGAGCCGTGACCACTGCCATGCATTTGGTGAACACTCTGGGGGCTGTGGTGAGACCAAAGGGCAGAGCTCAGAATTGGTAGTGACTGGCCCCCAGCCAGAAACGCAAGTGATCTCTGGATGGCCTGGCCATTTTGATGTGGCAGTACGCATCCTTGAGATCTATCCAGCACATCCAATCGCACGTTTTGAGAAACGGAAGTATCGATTGAAACGTGACCATCCAGAACGTTTCCTTTTTGACAAAGGTATTTAGTTTGCTGAGGTCTAAGATGGGCCTCCAGTCCCCTGTTTTCTTTGGAACTAAAAAGAACCTGGAGTACGTTCCGGATCCTATTTGGTTTGCCAGGACTTGCTGGATGACTCTTTTTTTCCAGCAGCCTTTGAATTTCTATGGGTGCTAGATTCCGCAGACTGGGTGGAACGTCTGGGATTCTTGCATGAATGAAAGGGGATTCTGAAAAGGGAATGATGTAACCTCTGGTAATTATGCTTTTTACCCAGGAATCTGATGTAATTCCTAGCCAGGCATCTGGGTATAAAGCTAAGCGACCCCCGACTGTCTCCAGAGCAGAACAGTCGGGCCTCCTCTCAGGACCGCTGCTAGGGCTTGCCAAGGAACTGCTCCCTGTCACCCTGGTTATGAGGACCCCCCTCTGCCACCTGGGTGGTGTCTACCATTATACCCCCCTCCTCTGCCCCTGGAGGGGGGTTCACCACATGTATTCTGGAAAGCTCCTTGGGACTTCCGGAACCACATTTTTCCACCTTTCTGCCCTTTGGGGTATGGTCTAGTGGGGGTGGAAAAATGGACTCCTATGGCAGATAGAGTCTTTCCTTCCTGCTCACACCTAGTGAGTGTCTCCTTGACTTTAGGCCCAAACAAGGAAGAGCCATCAAATGGGGTATTAACAAAGGAAGACTTGAAGGCTTCCTCAGAGGAGCATAAGCGCATCCAGGATTGTCTCCGCAGAGCTATTGCTGAACCTGCTGCCTGGCTTGATCCCTCGGCTGCATAAGAAATGAGCTGCATGGACAAGTTTACAATGGAATTAAGGGTGTTAAGCTGTGCTATCACTTTCTCAGAGACAGCATCATCTGTGTTGCCCTGTAGAGTATCTCCAAGCTCTTGATCTCATTGAAGACGGGTGAAGTGGGTTAAATAGTTAAGCGATCTCATTGCAAATGTCGCAGAACTAAAGATGCATTTCCCATATCTGTCCATCGTCCTGGAATCTATTAGGAGGATGGACAGACGAAGAGGTCTCTGACATCTCTTTCTTGGTGGCCGCTGCCACCACCATGGCATCAACAAGGACTCCCTTTGTAAGAAAGGACTTATCCTGAGGGGAGGTGATAAATTTGTTGAGCCTCTGAGGTACCGGTTCCATGGAATCAGGAGACTCCCATGCCTTTCGAGCGATCAAGTCCATTAATTCGTTGAAAGGCGTTGTAACCCAGGAGGTGGAAGGTTGAGACCCAAAGTCCTTCAGGAGCACCGACTGATCCTCAGTAGGGGTAAGGGACTGCCAGTCACCCCTCTGCTTAAGTATTTCTAGGATGTCTGCAAATGAGACATCCTCTGAGGGGGACCCTTCTGATTCCTCTAAGTCGGTGTCTGATGTCAAGGATTCCTGAGGGGAATCCAAGTGCCTCCTCTTACACAGTCTCTTCCTAGGGACTTCATCAGTGGGGCATCTGGTGAAGTCTCCGTAGAGCAGGGGTCGCCTGATGGGGTTACCTGAGGCTCTGGGTCTCGACGCTTGGTAGGAACCTGTGATGTAGAGACAGAACGGGGCCCTTTAGGGGAGGAAGAGGAAGGACCTGAAGAGGTAAAAGTCTTAGCAGACATGACCTTCCTCATGGCATCGAAGGCACTGGTGTCTCGGTCTAAGGAGTCCGCCAATTCCAAAGAAGACAGCAGTCTCCTTGGGGCTGTGACATTGGGCTCCGAACCAGAGGATGGAACGAGCTCAACTGTGCTGAGGTCCCGAGATGAAGAGCGAGAACCAAAGCCTTGGTTCGACTCCCCCCCGAACCCAGCGAGAGAGTGTTGGCTCCAAGACCCTTCGAAGATGTCAAGGTCGACGGGGCCGAAGGCTCCGAAATAGGCCTAGGCTCCAAGGGTTCCACAACTATCAGGTCTTCATCTTCCAGCTCCAAAGGCTCGATTGGTCTCAGAGGAGGAGCAGAAACCATGACTGGGGGTGTCAGGCTTCGATGCCAGATGAGATGAAGCCGAAATCAATTTGGCCAAGGCTGGGTTCTCCAAGAGTCTCTGCACCACATGGTCCACATCGACATCCGAGAGGGTCCTGGAAGAACGGGTCGAGGGAGCCGAAGAATCCACTGACCGAAGGATTGGAGACTTTAAAACCTCTGGTACCGGTTTCAAACTCGGGACTTGGCTCCGAGGCAATGGTTCAGTGCTCGCTCCAAGGGCTGAGGAGCCAGCAGCTGAATCTTCCCCGAGGTGTTCAGAGCTGATGACTTGGGCTCCGATGACACCTTGGAAGACTTTGACCCCTTCGAAGATTTGGAAATCTGTTCAGATTTATCTAAAGCCTCTAGGAAGTCTGATTTCTATGCCTTTCCAGCATAACTCTGCCACTAAAAGAGTGGCAGATGGAACAGTCCTCTTGCAGGTGTAAAGGCCCTAAACAATAAACACATCCCTCAGAACCACAAGGGCGGGAGACTTAAACTTTGACACGGTTATTAATAGAACATGCTGGAGGGACAGATTCATCACCCAGAGACTCCCTATGCTGTGGAACAAAATCCCAGTACATGTGAGGCAGAGCACCTCGCTGGCCTTGTTCAAGAGGAATCTTGACCAATGGATGGGAGATCGCAGATATACCCCAGGGATTACTTCAGTGTCACTGCTTGACAGAGGCACAGCAAAATAATAGGCATAGTTTTCTTCAAACTAAAGGGGTGGCGAAAGCCACATAACTATGGGCTAGGCTTATAAATGCCCTTGGGCAGATAGCCTAGTATGAACCTATGAACATGAGGTGTGGTGGTCGGTGATGGACATCTTCTGTTCACAGTCACACCGCTTGAACCCTGATCTCTGTTTTTCTGACATGTGTAAAAAAATGAGAAAACAGCACAATTGCTAAGGTTCAGAGCCCTGAACTTTACACATATTAAAAACACTAGCAATAACACAAAACGTTCAGATCCCTGAACACTCACTAACTCTACTTTGCAACTATTAAGAACACTAAAAAATCACAAAAAAAAAGTTCAGAATGATCCATGAACACTCACTAGCTCTATTTCACAAAAAAACAACAGATAGAATCACTGACAGAGCCCTGTCAAAAACTCAACTAAAGAAACGGCCAAAGGCCGCTCCTAAGAAAACACAGAAAGCACATGCTAAGTATCTCAAAAAAAAAAAAAAAACACACAAACAAGTAATATTTAGACTACTACAATTATGTATATCACAAACTATCACAGTTATAGAAAATTTTCTGTCAAAAGACAAGAAAAAAAGGGTACTGGCCCGAGCTTCTGAGAAGAGCGTGAGATCCGTTGCAGAGACAAACTAGATCTGGGGTTTGGCAGCAGAGCATCATGGGATAGGGACTGTGTCTTGAGCTTATCAGAGATCTAGAGCTTGGAAATCATCCGACTCAGAGCTGTTGGATCAGCTCTGAACCCACGTGTAAGAACAAACACCGAGATTGAACAACTTCACATCAGCTATTAGAGAAATCAAAACGAGACAATACCAATGTTTTCTAAATCTCCTGTATCTCAGAAACATTCCTTGCGATAATCATCTTGATTTTCCTGCCCAGAGACTTTTGTTGAGGCAAGCCAGAACCACATTACCGATCAGTAGCAATCTGTTGGTTCCACGTGCTAAGAACAACAAAGAAGTAAAAGCTCAATTCCTGAAAAAGTGTTTGTCCCAGAAGTCCTATTATGATAAGACCAGCAAACCACTCAATCCATTACATGAAGGGGAGATAGTGAGGATGCAGACAGCAAAAGGTTTTGATCAGATTGGATATGTGAAAAGTTTGTGTCAACAGCCAAGACTGTACATTGTGGAATAACAGGGAATAGAATTTAGGTGAAATCGAAAACATTTATTATCGGTGTTCAAGCCAGTGTTGCATCATCTTGGCTGTGATAAAGACTCTAGTCATCAGAGAGACTTATCCAATGTTCCAGTTCCAGAGGACATTCCAGCAGATAACCCTGTTCCTGAGACTATCCCTGAGAGTCCTAAAGCAGAACATTTTGTGACTGTCCCTGTTGCTAAACCCAGACCTATTACATTACAAGATCAGGTTGCATTTCCAGACCTAGTTCTAGATAGAAGGCAACCTGTACATAAATGTTTTATTTATTATTGTCTGTATACTTTGCATGCCTAGTCAAATGTCATTATCATTGGAAGACAGCTCAGTAAAGAGGGAGGATGTAGATCAGAGAGTGTGTGATATACCTTTAAGAAGCTTTCTAGTCAGCAGGCACGTGCATATAAGTACTGAGCACATGCAAGCAAGAGTGCCATTTTGTAGTGAACAGTCAAGATGTAAGCATGCATGTGTGTGTTAGTTTAAGTTTAATATCCTTGACATCCATCCTGATACGTTTGTATGT
The DNA here is from genome assembly GCF_019279795.1 of Protopterus annectens. Lineage (NCBI taxonomy): Eukaryota > Metazoa > Chordata > Ceratodontiformes > Protopteridae > Protopterus > Protopterus annectens. The sequence goes on from NC_056739.1 coordinate 147,710,380, forward strand.
AATAAAGTCCTTAAATGAACACCGAAACCTCACCGTCTTATTCAGATATACAAGATGAGCAACAAAGACCAACCTGGGTAAAACAGATGACTTGTCAGAAATCTTGTCCCAAGATAACACATACTGGAACCTCTAAAATGACATCAGCTACACCACCAATTATTAACGTCAACTATCTTGCCTTTGACTCTCAGCATCAGTCTGGGTGATAGCAAAACAGCACTCAAAACCAATGCCTTTCATGCCTTGGACACATGCATAGCAATATCAGTCATATCCTTCTGCATGTCCATCTGGATAGAGCACTTCTGGTGATTCATGCCCCATGTGGACAACTACCAAATCATAATTGTATTTGCCAAGCTAGAGGAATGTAACAGCCCTTGTTGCATCCTGGCCCCTTGCTCCAGAAAGACAGCCAATCATCACTTTTTTATTATTCAGCCTAGTAAGGGATGCATCCATAGGCTTGAAAATAGAGTCACCTATTACTAAAACCTTACCATGGGTGGATACAGTTCTCAGTGAGCATTAGGGGCTTGGAGTGTGAACCCTTGTAACTCTTACAGGTACTTCTACTGACTATGGGTATGCAGAGTGAAGGTGGGTGAGTTGCTGTGTGAACTACAGGCTGAGGTTCCTTAGTTTTGATGGCTTGGGCACGGTTCTCTTAACAACCTGGGCTTACATTATTCCTAATGTAGTATAACTGTATAAACTCTGTATTAGTGTCAGTTTCAAATAACTGTATTGTACTCTAAAATGCATGTTATTTTCCTGCATGTACTGTCGTATTATGTTGGAGTTTTTCTCCCCAGGCCCCTACTGAAAATGGGCTCACCTAGGCCCAGTGGACCATCCTGGCAAACAAATACGATAAATAAATAAACAAATAAATAATAAACCTCAGCATATGTTGGTGCAGTGGAAATGCTTTGTGTTACAGGTATGTGTGCTGTGCTTACCAGATGAGATTTGAGGGATTAAGCAGGTACCAAGTTCAAATACTTCTGTCTCTCACATCCTGAATCACCGTGAGGTAGCAATAAAGAGTTTTCTATAAATAAGAGTCAGCTGCTATACTGGCACAAAATACATAGTGCTGTCAGGCTAGCTCCAGATGGAACAACAGCTGACAGATTCCATAATGGACAGTGTAGTCAAAGGGGTAGGAGAAAACAGGATAACCTAATAACTTACTCTTGGTATAAGACAGAAAAATATAATGGATTTGACAAGAAATGGTAGTAATATGAGATGTTGCTGAGGGATAAAAGAATTAAGAGCTGTGACTACTCAAGACTCTGGGTACAACAATAGACTCTGGGCACAATATGTAATAATGTAGTATTCACAACTAAAAAAAGGTAAAAGTGACAGCTATATGTACCAACTGTAAATCAATCATTTACAAGTGGCAAATTTAAACCAGTAGTTTTACCCATAGTTTCAGGTAGAGTAGTTGAGAGCAAGATCTTCAGTTTCTGCAATGGCTGAACAATTAGTACAAGAAGCAATGATCAAACATGATATCAAGGGCAATCAGTATCTGAAATAACAGGTTAATGTCGTCTCCACCTAACTAGCAGCTGTAATGAGCAACACACAGTCTAAACCTAGAGACTAGGTCCAGCCAGTGTACAATGATAGCAACAGATAGTCTAAACAAATGGTTCCAAGCAAAGTAACACTGCAATAACAGCAGCACAATCAGCACAAGTACCAAAAGGATATCTGACAGTGTAATCCTACATTCTCTAGTGCAAAACATTTGATCAGTAGCTTTAAATAATACTGTAACACAAGAATCAAACACAAGCAGTAATATCAAGAGCTACACACTCAAGCAGCACCATCAAAGGCCTTGTATGGAACAAATGAGAAGGCAGTAATTAGCGAGTGGACTGATCAACTGAAGATGAACATGTGATCTTTCACACAGACTGGAACATTATGTCTAGAAAAATAAAGCAACATTATTAGTGGGTTCATTTTCATGGTCCTTAAATGTGACTTTAAAGTTTAATTTTCACATGTATAATTTTAACTCATAGTTTTTTCTATATCCTCTCTTTAAGTTTAACCTTTAAGTTTTGATGATGTCACTAATTTTAATTGATGAGAAGTGCTGGTTTTAATATTTAAATCTTTTGTAGCTTTTTATATGTTGTTCTGATGAAGTCCTGAATTTCCATGGATGAAAGCACTTGACTGAAGATTTGTATTCTTTTTCTTTTGAATTCTATTCTGTGAAGTACCATTAAACTACAGGTGGTTTGGGGCTATTTACTAAGAGGTATTTGTGTTTTACAAGTTGTGGTTTACCTCATTGGCACACTGTTTTAACTGTTTGTTTGGACACAGAGTGTCCCTTTTTTGCCCTTCATGAAAAATAAGTAGCCGGTTAGCTTTTCTAAAGAGGTTAGTTCTGTTAATACCAGAGCCACCTATGCATGCCCAGGGTATGAAGAATTCTGTCCCTCTAGTTATTATTTAAATTTCTGTTTTCCTGCTTTGTGAATTATTGCCTTGTGTAAGTCTACAATGTACTGTTGTTAACTACTGTTTTTCTGCATTACTTTATGCATAGGTGTAATCACTGCTGTGTTCTTAGCTAGCTATGTGTGTAAGACACTCATACAATGGAAATTAATGCTAAGTATACTGCCTCTGCCTACCTGTATTACTGTTTTTCTCTCTACCCATGGTATTTCTGTCTATCACTCTTTTCCTGAATTACTTGCTCATAACTAATCTCCCTCCTCTCTGTTTTTATAGCCCTAGTGGATTTTTCCCTGCGGTTTTCTCCTGGCCACAGTACAAGCAACACAGGTTTGAGAACCTTAACAGATACCCTGCAACTCTATCATTCCGGAAGCCACCATTTTAAGCTTAAAATAATACCACTGAAGTATGTGTCCCAGTAAATAACTACTACATAAGCTAATCTTTTAATTAATGCTAGACTTTATAAGCACACCAAGAATTTACAGTGGTTTTTTTTGCTAGTCGCCACAAAAAGCAGACACCAGCAGCTCCTATCCTTTCTCTTTGGTTACCCACTATCCTCATAGTGTTTCTGTGTATATTCTCCTGTTCTGTACTTTACCCTTCCCTGAATTCATTTCTAGCCTCACTCATAACTGCCTTTCCTAGTGTACCTGCCCTACTTTACTATCTTCAGACTCTTACATATTGCTTTTTTTTATTTTGCCCTGCTTTTAGCTGCTAGTAATACCTCTCTCTCCCCTCCAAAGCCCCTCTCTATTGTAGCTTATTTTAACCATACAGCACTGGGTTTGCTTCAAGTAAATCTACTTGTGTAGCTTAGGCCAGTGTCCTTTTGTAAGCTTCCTTCTGCTCATATTTTATTTATTTTTATTTTATTTCTGGTGACTATACCTTTAGAAACTGTATATCCTTGTCTCGCAAGCTAGTTTTCACTATCTTTTTCTGATTGTTTTTATGACTTCATCTTGACCAGGGTGCTAGCCCAGCTCCATTCGCCCTCGCTACACTCGGGCTCACTTCGCTCCCCTATCCTACCCCCATTCCCACCCACCCCATTACAATTACCGTTATACCTAACTATCCCACCCCTTCCTGTCCCACTAGCCACTACAATTCCACTTCCTGCTTATTACCACAACCACCTTACTAATCTGTCAATCTTGTCAACACCACTTCCTCTATACCACTGTCTCTACCTACTCTATCTGACCATATTTTATTCCATGCATTATTTTCTAGTATCTTCTACACTACTCCTTATTCTCTCTATCTCAACCTCTTACCACTCCAATCTCTCTGACCCACTCCTATGTTCACCAACTTCTCACTCATACAACCTATATCCAACTACTTCATCTTTTACTATCTCCCCTAGTCTCTTTACTACCTCTACCTCAAGTCTATATAAACTATCCATAATACAGGTTTTTAAACCTTCACACAAAACTAAGTCAAAACTATACAAACTCCATCTAGCATCTACTACACACTCTCTCCTCACTAAAAACCTACTTTGTTCTGGAGATATCCATCCCAAAACTGCCTCTACACTGCCCCTATCTTACTCCTCTAACAGTCACCAACCTCAGTCACAATAATCATCTCCATCCAAATACTTAACTATTTACTCATTGAATATTCAGAGTCTAGCAAATAAAGTCACTGAGCTGCACTCATGGATAGCTTTCAATACCCTTCACATCCTCTCCCTATCTGAAACCTGGCTCAAGCCACAAATCTCAAATAGTGAAATACTCCCACCAGGTTATAATATCTTCTAATCTGATAGATCTGTAAAAAAAGGTGGTGGCATGGCCATCCTCTACTCAAACAACCTTAACCTCTCACCATACCCTTCCCCAATTCCTGACTTCCTCCCAGCTGAAATCATCATCCTTAACTGCCATCTGAATCCCCACAAAAAACTTGCAATTGCATCTATCTACCTTCCTCCTGGTAACAATCTGCCCATTCTTGGAAACATCCTATCCTGGTTCTCCCACAACATACTATATGAGACACTTATCTTTGATGATGTCAACATTGATTGGTCCAAACTCACAAGTGACTCCCCCAACTCAGTATCCACCTACACGGCTTCCACCAACTTATAACATCTCCCACTCGCTTCCATAAAAATTCCACTTCCAGCTCCATCATAGACTGGATCCTTACCAATTCCCCCCACCAATACCACAATCCCACCACCTTACCTGACTCCCTCAGTGATCATTTCCCTACCACCATCTTAAGACACTACTCCTATATCCCTAAACCCCACCTTATCAAAGACTGTTGAAAACTATCGACTTTCAATTCATCCCAATTTAACTCCATTCTCCACAACATAGATTGGTCCATCCTAAAACACCTCTCCCTAAACGATGCTGTAAGCAAGCACTTTCAATAGCATATGATAAATAAAAGGAGATCTCTCAGGGTAAGGTACCTGCTATGTCCCCAAATGAAAAAATGTCAATATCAAGGTGGAGGTACTCCACGACTATCGAAGCCAACCATCAACCAAAAAAGCAAAAATCAATAAAAAATTGTTATACTTGAACAGCAAAAGAACTTTATTCCATGGGTTGTTAGCGCTTTCACGTCTACTCTGGATGCTTCTTCAGACTTTAATAAAACCAGGATGATAAAGGGAATGTAAAGAGCAAAGTCTTCTTTCTCACTACCGGTCCCAAGCTCTTAGTGTCCAATTGTCTAATGGTTGGTAGAATATTATCTGCTGTAGTATTCTGTTGTACAACCCTCTGCATGAGTGCCTTCAAAGATGGCCACATTGGTAACAGTGAAATGCATCCCACTACATCAGGAAGTATCAATGTGGCCATCTTTGAAGGCACTCATGCAGAGGGTTGTACAACAGAGAATGGTTCAGATTTATTACTAGTGGAGAATGGAGGAACATCTGAAAACTTAAAAAATAGGAATACTACAGCAGATAATATTCTACCAACCATTAGACAATTGGACACTAAGAGCTTGGGACCGGTAGTGAGGAAGAAGACTTTGCTCCCAGCAGAAGGGAATTCAGAGACTAATGAGAGAGACAACACAAATCTTACATTCCCTTTATCATTTCTACCAGCAGATCGCAAGACATGGAGTCCCCAGTACAAGGGGAAGAAACGGAAACCCTCAGGGGAGTCAGGGGAACCACAGAAGAGAATGTGGAAGAAAACTCCAATGAACTGGTAATTAATTTATCTAGCCATGAGTTGACTGATGCTGAAATGAAAGTGTTAAACAGAGGTCTATCATTTGTGCCTTCACAAGGGATAGACATTAGTGAGTTGATAGTACAATTAAAACTTTTTACTAGGGGTTTAGCACTTGATTTATTTTATGATAATGATAACACTGAGACAAAGGATATAGTAATTAATAATTTTAGGAAACCTTCATGCTTTGTACCAGAATTGCATCTGCTTTATGAAAGTTTTGAGAAAGTGTGTTGCAATGATTTTTATATGTTGTTTGAACAAACAGATTTTAAGTCAGAATTTTACAATTTAAGCCGACAAGAAACAGCAGCTTTAAAAAGTTTACAAAACAATGATACTATAGTTATCCACCCAGTGGATAAAGGTGGTGCAAGTGTTGTTTGATAGTGTATATTATAACAATAGAATGTTAGAAATGTTATTGGATGAAACCACATATAAAAAAATACACATCTATGATCTAAACAAGGTTATTAGTAAACTTCATGCCTCATTGTATGATATGTTGATGTCCAATATTATAAACAATGATCTCTATAATTATTTTCTAGTTGAAAAACCTTTGGTACCTATCATCAGAGTTCTACCGAAGGTGCATAAGACATTGTCTGACCCACCCTTCAGACCTATAGTCTCAGGGAGAGGCTGGATAACTGAATGTATCTCAATTTATATTGAGAAGCAACTTAGACCTATAGTCGATTCTACCTTCTCCATTTTGAGAGATACTAAACAACTACTGGACTCTCTAGCTGAGAGTGCTGTTGAAAAAGCATACTTGGAGAATGACATTATGATGACTTTAGATGCTCAGTCTTTATTCACCTGCATACCTAATGATATAGGGATAGACTTCCTGAGGCTTTTTCTTCTAGAGAAGGGCATGACTAATAACAAAGTGATTATGATCACCATGCTGATGGAATTAGTGGTAGAAAATAATGTATTTTTATATGGTGATGGTTATTATCTGCAGACTTCAGGGGTAGCAATGGGCACGTCATGTGCCAATTCTTATGCAAACCTTATACTAGCCTACTGGGAATCTATGTATATCTTTGGAAATGAGTTTTATTCACAGCACCTCAAGTATTATAAACGTTTTGTGGATGATGTGTTTTTTGTTTGGAGTGGTGATGTTACTATCTTAGATGAGTTTTTAAGTTACATCAACAACACAACATCTTTTCTTAGGCTGACTGGGGAGAGATCATGTCACCAGATTGACTTCTTAGATGTCAACATCAGGAAGCATAATGGATGTTTCACTACCAACATTTACAGGAAACCCTGTAGAAAGAACACATACTTACATCGTGATAGTATGCACCCTCCCCACATACACAAGAACATTGTTAAGAATCAAGCACGCTGTTCACGCCTAACAAGCGATGATTCAGCATATAGGAATGTATTGATAGGCTTAGATGCTGACTTTAAATCAAGGGGTTACCATGACAATGATTTGATAGTCCTGCAACAAACAGAACACAATGAAGAAACAAGACGCTACATTAGGATAGCAACTAGTGAACAGGTGGGACAAAGCAGGCCATTTATTAGAAGTAAAAAGAGGATGGTACTTTCATATACCAACAAGAACAAGAGTATTACTAATGTCATTAGAAAGAACTGGGGTATCCTACAGTTGGATGATAGGCTTAGAGCACTTGTAGGTCCTCACCCCAGTTTTTCCTACAAGAATACTAGATCTTTAAGGAACATGTTATGTTATGAAAGGCGACTTCAAGATCAACCACTTACTGTTAGAATGGGTATCTTTCCATGTCGCAGTTGCAATCAGTGCAAATACATACTGGGCAGGAATAACTTTAGGCACCCAGACACAGGTGTGCTATATAAATTCGATCATTATGCAGACTGTAGGACAAGGAACATAGTTTATTTAGCCATCTGCATCAAATGCCAGGCTTTCTATGTCGGTATGACAAATAGAACGTTGAGGGAAAGGGTTAGAGAGCATTTATATGCGATCAACAGGGAGAATGACAGGAACACACTGGCTAGACATGTTCTATCGCAAGGCACCACACACACCTTTGAGTTCTTAGTTATTGAATTGATACACACCACATTGAGATTAGGCAATGTAAGTAACTTCACTGAAAGGGAAGAATGTAAATGGATCATCAGAATGAAAGCAGATGAAGGACATGGGCCCAATGAGAGGGTTACTTTGAAACCCTTTCTAGTCAGTCGTCATCTTAAGCATTAGCAGTTATTTCTTGCTATACCTTTGACTTTTTCATGTTTCTTGGGTGTTAGTAGGATTATGTATTTTTAGAAGTTTTTCAGTAGTTTCAAACACTTGAAATGTTTTTATTACATGCTGTTTTTATATGCTCTTGTATTTTTCATAAATATTTATATGCTATTTGCCATCTGAAATGTTAATAACAGTTATAATCTATTACTACATCCATTTTAATGTCAATGTTAAATTTTGAAGTTTTAATTTTCACAATATAAGTTTCTGACTTTTTATCTATTTAGAAGTTTCTGACTTTTTATAGTTATGTATTCGTACAAAAGCTTTCATTGGTTAACTGTTTAATTGATAAGTGTTTAAATACAGAAGTGATGAAGTGTTTTATTAAAGTCTGAAGAAGCGTCAAGAGTAGATGTGAAAGCGCTAACAACCCATGGAATAAAGTTCTTTTGCTGTTCAAGTATAAAATTTTTTATTGATTTTTGCTTTTTTGGTTGAAGGTTGGCTTCGATAGTCGTGGAGTACCTGCACCTTGATATTGACACTTTCAATAGCATCTTCATGAATACTCTAAACTCCTTAGCTCCCTCTAGGAAGATCAGAGTAAAATCAAACCATGCTCCCTGGCTCTCCAAAGAGACTAGGTCCCTTATGAAACAAAGAGATCATGCTTGGAAAACCTGAACTAAAACTAAACAACCACCTTTCCTTCAAAAATACAGGCAACTGAGGAACCTTGCAAAAAACATACAACTAATGACAAAAAGTTATACTATAGCTCTCCTCAGCTTAACAACAAATCCAATCCTCGAAAATTTTGGTCAACTCTCAACAACATCTTCTATCCTGGAAAGCTCTCTAATCCCTCCCCATACCCGAACTCTTCCTCTCAGGAAACAGCTACCCTCCTGAATAAACACGTTATCTCTTCCATCCAAAATCTGATAACCTCTAAGCCAAACTCTACTTCGACACGCACCCCTCCAAGTCTCACTAACACAACTTTGTTTTCTTTTGAGCGAGTTCCCATTACTTACATCAAATCACTACTACTCGAGCTAAAACCTTGCTCTCCTTCCACTGACAATCTATCTCCTACATTCCTCAAACATGCTGCTGAATCAATTGCCTATCCTATATCTATACTAATTAATCGATCTATTCTGGAATCAACTGTCCCCACCCTTTGGAAATATTTCTTCACTATCCCTCTTCATAAAGGTGGAAACTCCACTGACCCCTCAATCTACTGACCCATTGCCATTCTGTCCCCCCTCTCCAAGATATTAGAAAAATGTATTCACTCACAGCTTCTCAATCACCTCCTCACACACCACTTACTTACCCCTACCCAACATGGATTTTGTCCTCACCACAGCACCACCACTGCCCTCCTCTCGTTCACTCATATCATTGCAGAGGCCCTAGACAACAATAAACTCATTTCCTGTCTCTTTCTAGATCTCTCCAAAGCCTTTGATACTATCATCCTCTACTACTATCCCAACTCACAAATCTCCACCTACCCCCCTCCGCACTTGCCTGGTATAATAGTTACCTATCTGGCAGGGAACAATCTGTCAAATGGCTCTCATCTTCCTCACCTTTCCTTCCCATCTCCACTGGTGTTCCCCAAGGCTCCATCTTGGGACCCCTTTTGTTTAACATCTTCACCATCAGTATGCCGATGACTCCACACTTATATCCATCTCAAATAACATTCCTGAACTACACTCCCTGACCCATTAGGCCCTACTATCCACTGAACAATGGCTCTCTCACAACCTACTGATCCTAAATCCCAAAAATACCAAACTCCTACTTTTCCTATCCCATTCTCTTTCTCATCACAAAACCTCCTTTTTTATTACATCTTCTAACAATACAACTATCCAACCTGACACCCACACAAAACTCCTAGGGGTCATTATCGATGGTGAATTAAAGTTCAACCTACACATACTCCAGTGTATAAAAAAAACAAACCAGAAACTAGGTCTGCTGTATCGGAACAAAAAATTCCTAACCCCTGAATCTAGACTTACCCTGGGCCAGGCACTCCTCCTCCCCTCCCTCGTATATGCCACCCCAGTTCTTACCAATATCCAGGCCTCCACTCTAAACAAACTCCAACATGCTTATCATAAAATAGCCAGATTCATTACTAACTCCCCATACAACTCACACCACTGCATTTCTTTAAACTCTCTTCAATGGCTTGAACTTCCCCAATTTCTGGTATCTTATCAATTTCATATGCTACACTCTATTCTTTATAAACCCTCCTTCTGTCCATCTCTATCTTCCTTAGTCTCCATCTACATCCCATCCCAGACCCTCCATACTTCTAACCAACAATTACTTGACATGTACCACCCAAAAAGGTCTGTAGGCAAACTACTCTACAAACACTCCCTTGCCCATGCTTGGAACAAATTTCCCCTTGACTTACATTCAATCTCCCACACCTCACACTTTAAAAATTAACTAAAAGCTTATTTTCTCAATTCCAGAACCTGCCCTTGCCATGATCCTACCTAGTCTTCCTTCCCTTTATGTACCCTCAAAAGGACCATACTTAGTACCTCAGTACACCTCTCTCTCCAATGTATCTACTATGCATTTGCATAATTTTATACAAACAAAATTTTTTTATTGTTGACCTATTGAACTATATCAATGTAAAATTGTTACTTAGTTTCTTTTTAATGCAACTTTATGCATGTAACCCAACATATGTGAATATTTTTGCTATAACTGCTATTATATCAATATTGTTTAAAATTGTACTTGTTTAAAATGTACTACTGGAACTTTTCTCCTCGGGTCTCCACTGAAAATGAGCCACAAGCGCAGTTGGACAAACCTGAATAACAAATGTCAATAAATAAATAAATAAATAAATTTAGGTTCTGGTTATAAAATGGCGGGTCTGATGGCTTGATTCAAAGCAAACTCTGAAACCACTTTGGGTATGACTGAGGGGTTTGTTCTTAAAAAGATTTTATTTACTGTGGAAATGAGATATGGCTCACCCGCCCCAAGAACTTGCAACACAGACACTCTTCTTGCAGATAACAGAGGAATGATGAGTACAGTTTTCCAACTTGAAAAACTTTAAATCAGCTTTTTGGGTAGGTTCAAAAGGTGACATACTCAACTTCTCCAACACACAGGTAAGATACCTAGTAGGAACAACCTGTTTACAAGGAGGTCTCAGGTGTAAAACTCCATTTAGAACTGTTTTCACAACAAACAGAGAAGAAAGAGGATGATCCACGGATAGGCATGAAATAGCCAGAAGATGAACCTTTATAGAGGAATAAGCAAGGCCAAAAGAAAATAACTCATACAAATATTTGAGCATCAGTGGTAGATTTCCTGACAGGCAAATGGTTATTGGTCAGGCACCAACTAGAAAATCACTTCCACTTACCAATATAGGATTTTCTAGTAGCAGGCTTTCTTGCATCCTTTAGTACCTGCTGCATGTATTCATGAAATAAATGCCTCAAAGGTATTAAAACTGAATCATCCAAGCAGCCAGCTGAAGCTGATTGATACTTAAGTGTATCAAACTCTTCCTGTATTTTATGAGTAGATCCAGTCTGCGAGGAAGCTTGCGGCAACAGCCACTGGCCAATTCCATAAGGGAGAACCACTGCTGCCTGGGCAAAAATGGAGTCACCACAATGATTTTTGTGCTACCCTTTTGAATCTTCAGAATTATCCTGGGATATCATTGGAAAGGGTGGAAATCCATAAAGGAAAATTCCCTTCCAAGCAGAATGAAAATGCATATATTGCATACAAGGAACCCTGAAACAAACCTTGTTTAGATGTCTGTTTTGAAAGGAGATGAAGAGCTCTATTTGAGGTGTTCCCCACACCTGGATCAATTCCTGGAAAACCCCTTGTTCATTTTCAGTTTGTGAGAGTTTGTCCTGGCCCTGCTCTGCTTGTCTACCACTATATTATGCTCTGACAGAATGTAAGATGCTTGGAGGGTTAAAAATGCTGAAGAGATTACTCCCAACCTAAAACAGCCAGTCTGCATAGCTGGTATGGCCTTGTTTTCCCTTTTAGTTTATATACCACATGACTGTGGTATTGTCAGGTATCATGAGACTAAATGGAAAGTACAGTTTTGTACCTACCATAAATGTAGATGTTCGAGGATCCACATTGCTGCAGTCCTAACTATTGGGTAGTCCGCTGTCCAGTCGGCCCGAATACCAAAGTATATGGCTGACGTCGGTCAGGGCGCATTAGACTGACGTCAGTACGTCAGGGTACTAATGCGCATGACCGACGTCATATCCTCAGTCTTTTCTTGCCCCAGATGTCAGAAGACCCTGAAAAGCTAAGGCCAAAACCAAAAATTCCAAACATACCTGCACCAAAAATATGTACAATATATACAAAATTACCAGAATATAACCTCACCTACACAACCACCCTTAAACACAGAGGGAAGGAGGGAGGGTAAATTGGACTGCAGCAATGTGGATCCTCGAACATCTACATTTATGGTAGGTACAAAACTGTACTATGTTCTTCATTCCACATTGCTGCAGTCCTAACTATTGGGTAGAATCCCAAAGCAGAGGTAAGGGAGGCTGGCAAATCATAAGGAAGCAGGAGCTGACAACATGCCTTGCAAAATAGCTGTGGCAAAACCAGCCCTAGACTTAGAGTAGAGAGGAAGGTGATAATGCTTAGAGAAAGTATGCACTGAACTCCAAGTAGCTGCCTCCAAAATATCCTTAGTGGCCACCCCTTAGAAATGCTGTAGAAGTGGCAGTAGCCCTAGTGGAATGAGGCCTAATTCCAGCTGGAATCTCCTTGCCATGATGGGAATAACAAAATGCAATGCAAAACCCAATCCACCTAGAAATAGTTTGTTTTGACACAGGCTTGCCCTGCGAACCCAAAGCAAAAGAAACAAACAACTGCTGAGACTGCCTAAAATCCTTAGTCCTGCTCAAATAATAACGCAATTGCCTGTGTACATCTAAAGTGTGCAAAATCTTTTCCCCTTTATTTTGGGGATCTGCATAAAAAGTAGGCAAATGAATAGTTTGGTTTAAAGCCACACTAGAAACCACCTTAGGCATAAAGGAAGGATTAGTACGTAAAGATACCCTATCCTTATGAAAAATCAAAAAAGGCTCTACCGCCATAAGGGCCTGCAACTCAGAAACCCTTCTTGCAGAAGTAATGGCCAACAAAAAAGCAGTCTTCCAGTCGCAGGCTCAAAAGTTTGTAGAGTAAGTTTCTCCAACACAAAATTGAGATCCCAAGCAGGAGTAGGAGCTCTACGTGGGGGTCTTATATTCTTTGCCCCTCTAAGAAATTGCTTGAACAAAGGATGCGAAAACAATGGTGGGTCACAATCATAGTGAGCTAAAATTGCTGCAGCATGAATCTTAATGGAAGAGAAAGACAAACCTTTGTCCAATAACTCAGTAAGATATTGAAGAGCCACACTCAAATTAGGCTCAGAAATCTCCAAATTGTTTGCTGCACTCCAAAATAAAAATCTCTTCCATTTTTCTGCGTACACTTTCCTTGTACTAGGTCTTCTGGCTTCCATAATCACATTTAAAACTTGTTGAGGAAGTTGAGACCTGCTGTCTTTCAAAACAGAATATGCCAGGCTGTTAGATGAAGAGATTGAAGCTTGACATTGAGCAGGTGACCGTCCCTCTGAGACAACAGGTGTGGAATCAAGGGTAAAGGCCATGGAGGCTTCCTTACCAGACTCCTCAGTAATGGGTACCAGTGCTGCCGAGGCCAATCTGGAGCTATTAAAATCATCCTTGGCTTGTCTTGTCTGACCTTTAGAAGCACCTTTGGGAGAAGAGGCAGAGGTGGAAAAGCGTACACATGAAGATTTTTCCAACTGAAAGAAAGAGCATCCACTTTCCAAGCTGTGTGATGAAACCTCTTTGTGCAAAACTTTGGCAGCTGGTGGTTTAGTGGAGAAGCGAACAGATCTATGTCTGGAGTTCCCCATGACACTGTCAATTTTGAAATACATGAAGATCCAGTTTCCACTCGTGGGGATCCATGATTTGTCTGCTTAACACATCTGCTAAGGAGTTCTGTGCTCCGGCAGAAACCTTGCCTGAAGAGTTAGTTGCAAGCTGAGCGCAGTCTCCCATAAAATCATTGCTTGCCTGCACAATGGGTAAGAATGTGTTCCCCCTTGTTTGTTGATGTACCACATGACAGTTGTGTTGTCTGTTAGAATCAACACCTGCCCTGGAAGAAGTAACTCCTTGAAAGCCATTAATGCAAACTGGACTGCTAACATCTCTTTCATGTTGATATGTAGATGCTGTAGTCTGGCAGGCCACTTGTCTTGTATCCACTTTCCATTTAGATGAGCTCCCCAAGCAATGTCTGAGGCATCTGTCGTTAGAATCTGACTCGCCTCTGGCCGGGTCACAGAGAGTCCCTTGTTTAGGTGACATTCCTGAGCCCACCACAAAAATTCCTTTTGAATGCAAGGTATTATTTGAATGACAGTGTCCAAATCCTGGCAGTGCTGTGTCCATACATTTTGAGATACCATTGCAGCTTCCTCATATGCAGTTTGGCATTGGGAAGCACCAGAATACAAGATGCCATGAACCCTAAGGCTTGAAGGACTGTCCTTGCAGTCAGCCCGGACTGAAGAGATAGTTGATGGAAGTAACTGGAAAGATTCTTTTGTTTGTCCGGGGTTAAAAAGGCCATCTGGGCTGCTGTATTCAGTCTCACACCCAGAAAGCACATGTCTTGAGAGGGTACTAGACTGGACTTTATTTTGTTCACAGAATACCCTAGGCATCTTAGCACTGCTATGACATAATCCAAATGCTGTAGAAGGTCTTCCTTTTCTTGAGCTAGAATCAGGCAGTCGTCCAAGTAAGGATAGATTTGAATTCCTTTTAGCCTGAAGTAAGCTATCACTGGAGCCAGAACCTTTGTGAATACTCTGCAGTGGATAAGCCAAAGGGCAATGCAGAGAACTGATAATGAGAATTTCCAGCTCGAAAACGCAGATACTTCCTGCAACTTAGTCTTATAGGCACATGAAGGTAAGCTTCCTTGAGATCTAAAGTTACCATCCAGTGATCCTTGCCCAGCAAAGGTAAAAGCTGTTGTAACGTCAACATCTTGAACTTGGGAATGTCCAGATAAGTGTTGAGGATAGATAAATCCAAAATTGGCCTCCACGTGTTCCCCTTCTTCGGTACTAGGAACAGGCGAGAATAAAATCCTAGGCCCCTTTCTGGCACAGGAACTGGCTGAATGGCCCCTATGTGGAGCAACAGAGAAATTTGCTTGTGAGCCTCTTGTCTTTGTAGAGGAGGAATGTCTGGCATGCCTTTGAAAGGAGGCATGGTATGGAAATAAAACCTGTAACCGTGGTGAATGATATCCAGAACCCATCTGTCTTGGGTAATTAAATCCCAATTTTCTTTGAAAAGAGACAGCCTTCCTCCCAAAGGTGCTGCCAGGCGAGAATGTACTGGCAGCTGAAAAGGCAGGTCATTGGGTCTGCTTACGAAAGGACTGACCCCTGCCCTCACCAGAAGTCTGAGCAGGGGAACTCCTGTCCTAGGCCTAAAAGAACCTTGAGCTCTGCCCTACCACGTCTAGACCTACCCCTAGACTGGGAATCATAAGCAGGATAAGTCCATCCCTTAGTAGGCCAATTTCTACTAAACTTGGAGGCTGCACCTGCAAAAATCCTTAACAGTTTGCATAGACTTAGCCTTGTCCTCCATTTTCTTTAAGACTGCTTCCACAGGCGAACCAAACAACACATCAGACTGCAAAGGAGCATCCAAAATCCTTGTTTTAACATGCTCAGCTAAATTCTGATCTCTCAACCAGGCATGCCTACGAAGAACAGAACCAGTGGCAGCCACCCTCGAGGAGGCCTGCACAGCATCAAAACCACATTGCAAGGAATGTTTACCCACCTGTTCAGACACATGAACTAAATCCTGCAACTCTTTACACTCAATACCTTCTGCCAGAGCATCCACCTTAGATTTCAATTGTGAAAGGAGATAATTCTGATATTTTAACATGTGAAACTGACAATTCAACGCCCTCATGGCTAAAGTGGAAGAAGTATACACTTTCTTTCCCCATCTATCCAAAGCCCTTGCCTCTTTATCAGGAGGAACAGGATTTTTAACAACAGAGGCCTTCACACCTTTAGGCCCCTGAGAGACAGTTTCGGGTCTGCCCTAGGACTCTTAAAAGATACTTATGAGCTTCAGGCACCCTATAGTACCTATCCGGTTTAACTGGGGCAGGAGGCAAAGAATCAGGATTGAGGGAAGCCTCTGCAAAAACATCTTCCACCACATTCAGAACAGGAGGTATAGCTAAAGGCCTATGCTGGGGTAAAACAAGAATTCCCTAAGCCTCTTCCTGGAATCAGAGAAATCTTGACCTTCCCATTTAAAATGCTCCCTCATGGAATGCAGAGTCTCTGAAAATGAAAAATCCTCAGGAGGAGAAGCTGAAGGAGTAGAATCATCCACATCAGAATCAGAATAAGGAGGATACTCCTGCAAGTCTTCAGCCGAAGACTCAGAAGCCTCGAACATTGCTCAAAACTCTCAAACTCAGGTTCCACCCTAGGCCTCTTATCAGGAGGGGCATAGAACCTCTAATCATAGTAATCAAATCCTCTGCCATTTTAAGCATATGTTTCTTAGGCAAAGACCCTGAAGCACTAGGAGAAACCCCCACTGAAGTTAAACTTGGCCTGCCTCTCAAAGAAGCCTTGGAAACAGAAGGGAGGCTCTAACCACCTTAGGAAGAGAGGGAAGAACAGCCACCTGAGAAGCCCCCTCAGCCTGGCCTACTTCCTGCGAGGATACATCCTGTAACAGTAAAGTCTCTCCTGAGACTCCAAAGAAACACCTGGCAAAACCTCCGGCTCCACTGAGCCTTCTAAAGATCCGGCGTCTGGGACTGTCGGTTCTTCCACTCTAGGCTTTGCTGCTTTGTCCTTGCGCTTTTGGCGAAGGCGCCGGAGCCTCCGGCGGCATTTTATAATTACAACGCTTCCCAAAACTAACCTGGCACAGTCTAACCTTCTCTTAATAGTGCGTTTGTTAAATCTAGCACAAGAGCGGCATCCAACAACGTCGTGCTCAGGCCCTAAACAAGGTATACACAAAGTATGGTAATCCCTATGAGGTATCTGTTTCCCACAAGAAATACAGTTATTCACTTTTTCTGACATCCGGTTAAATACTGAGGCAAGAAAAACCAAAATATTCCCCAACGGGGTACTTAGCCAACTTTGATTCGGTCTGAAACTCTGACTTCAGAAACTTTCAGAACGCCAACCTGCACTCGCAAAATTGCTTCTGCATCGGACCATGCAGCAAAAAAGACTGAGGATATGACGTCGGTCATGCGCATTAGTACCCTGACGTACTGACGTCAGTCTAATGCGCCCTGACCGACGTCAGCCATATACTTTGGTATTCGGGCCGACTGGACAGCGGACTACCCAATAGTTAGGACTGCAGCAATGTGGAATGAAGAACATCCATGAACTCTAGAATCATGAGCAATTTTCTTTCTGAAGTCTGGGACTGATCGGAGGAGTTCAGGAAAAATTCCATATAAAAATCCATCATGTCTTATATCAAAAAGATCTTCTGAAGAGAAGAATCTATAAGGCATCTCAAACACTATCCAATGAGATGGAGTCAAGTAATATCTGGAATCCCAGATTGATAAAAGAGACGTGGCACATGTTAATGACTCGACATCTGGACAAAGTCTCTGCAAAGCTAAACAAGTCATATAAATAGAAAGTGAATGCCTTTCAGTCTGCAATAAGCTATGACTGGAGCCACACATTTTGTGAATACCTGTGGAGCTGTAGAAAAACTGAAGGGTAATGTAGAGAAAGGATAATATGACCCCTATATATAATATATAATATATATAATATATAATATGATATATGTTATTCTCTAATCTATCTGCTGCCCACTTAACCACTTTTCCGTCACTACTAAATACTAATTAGTACTACTTACCAGGTTTAGTTCCTACCAGATACTGTACTCTTATTTCTTTTTGTATACTATATTAAACTGAAAATGCATTACTCTATATTAATGTCTCTCCAAATCTTAGCATCAGATGTTTTTATATTTTTAAGTATATTTTGTTTTTTACAAGTAGTTTGTATGTTACCTTTAGTATATATATTTGTGTATGTTTTTGTTTGGAGCTTTTCTCCCCGGGCCTCCACTGAAAATGGACACGTATCCAGTTGGACTAGCCCGGTCAACAAATGTAAAATAAAATAAATAAATAAATAAAATATGACCCAGAAACAGTGAACCTTAGAAATTTCCTGAAGCCTATGGCTATGCGAATGTGGTTTTAAGCATCTTCTAGGTCTAGAGTTATCAAGTAAACCAAGTGAGGAATGGGATAACAGGTCAACATTCTGAATTTTGGAACTTTGATGTACAGATTTAGAAATGAAAGCTCTAGTACTTTTCTTCAAGATGCCTCTTTCTTTGGTACCAGAAAAATTTGGGAGTACAGGCCTTTGCCTCTGTGATTCCGTGGGTCTATAAAAACTGAAGAACCTAAGGCAAAAATTCTGTTTGGTTTAGAGGAGAGGAAGATACTTCATCGAAAGGAGGCTTTTGCATCCAGTGCCATCTGTGTCCCTCCTGTGGCACTTTCAACACCCAAGAGTCCAAAACAATCTTTTCCAAAGGGGAATGTTCAGGGCCAGTTTTTAAGACAGATTTAATGAAATAATATCTGAGGAAATGGGAGAGTGAAGACGGAAAGGAATGTGGACACACTCATTCAGTACTATTGGTTTGTTCTTCTTCTAAAAAGACTTTTTTTGTTAGCCACTGCCCATCTCTTTTTTCGCATTTTGCTTTCCAGAAAAATACTGGTTTGTTTATTTCACTTTTTGTGTAGGAGGAAGGTGTACAATATTTGTAATGGGGTTATGAAATATCTTAGAATCTCCATGAATCAGTTCCCTCTTTCATCATATTGTCTGAGAACCTGGGTAGCAGAAAATAACTCTTTATCTAAAGCTGATTCAAGATTTCAAACTTTAGCTCATCAGCACACTTTTGGTTACACACACAAGCATACAGTACCTATACAATCACACACACTCTTCAAACTATGTTTACATACCCAAGAAAGGGTAGAAACAGTTTGGTTAAAAAAAAAGAGTTTTCTTCTGTAGGAAACGTAAAAACAAACTGAAAACTCCAGCAAAGCTAGAACTTCCAAACCTCTATCCCATGTGCCTCTGATACAAGAAGTTTGGGAGGTCACTAAGTAGAGTTCTAGCTTTGCTGGAGTTTTCATTTTGTTTTTACTGACTGTTTTTTCAGTGACCTTCTCACTTATTACTTTAATCTGTAGGAAAAGTGGTAGCTAATTCCATCAGACTGTCCATATGACAAACAAATTCCCACACATACACCTGGGAATTCAGAATTCTGAAAGCTAAAATGGAAGAAGAAAAAAAATCTGTTACCTCAACAATATAAAACTTTATCTCATAGTATCAGTAGATGCATGGCTGGTGTTGAGGGCCAATCTGTTACCAGCAGGAGACACTGCTAAAATGGCCGCTGGATCAGGTCAGAGACAGAAAAGAAATTAGCCTAAGGTACCTTGCACAGCTTATCTTCTTTTTTTCTTTGGGACTGATGGTTCACTATACGGATGAGTAAGGCAACATTCAACATACCCTCCAGGGCTAGCATTATAGGAGAGATGGAGTGGGATGTGGTATACCCATTTGTAGTAATGCATAACATCTCCTCAGTTCCAGGGGAACATCATCTTATTCCCACAAAAATGGACAGATTAAAATAAAATTCCTCCACAGGAAAAAATGGATTAAAATTTCTGTCAGAAACAAGAGTGCTTGGCTTGGGAATCTGCAGGAAAATAAGCCCTATCTCTGTCCAAACAATAATCAGCAGAGCATACTTCCTCAGGAATAATTTTATAGGGGATGCCATCTATAAAGGCTTCTGCTGTTGTAATGTCTATCCAAGGTAATGAACTCCTCCTTTTTGACACTAACATCATCAGAACAATGTTTAACGTTTTGTTTTTACTTAATGGCTGTACCAGTAGAACAGGACCAACTAGAAAGAAGGGTGTCTACCTGGTCTAATGGTCTCTTGCCCTGGGTACCCTAAGAAGACTGTCCTGGAGTGTCTCCTGGACCTACAGAAGATCATTCTCCTATGCCCGTATTGGACACTGGAATGGCTGAAGAGGATGTAATGACTGGTAAATGCTGGCTGGAAGGACTACAGCACAGGTCTGTGAATAGTCTGAAGAACAATCAGTGGCTTCTGCAGGGTCACTCATTATTGGCTGAGGCACAGACCGAGTCCATGATAACATGAAGGACTTCTTGGTAAGTGTGTTCTTTTTCAAGGTACTGCTGGACAGTTGGCAGCTGTACTGGAGCGAGTGTCCATGCTCTAACTGGGGAAGAAGCACCAAAAGCAGTAAACACTGCTAGAGTGAGGGAGTCAGAAGATATGTTGTTAGTGAGTAATACCAAGGGCCAAACTTACACTCGCAATCCTTTCCTCAGTCCCTTAATATATACAAAAGGAACGTAGAACAGAAATCCCGTCAATACTGTCCTCACACACACACACACACACACACACACACACACACACACACACACACACACACACACACACACACACACACACACACACACACACAAATTCAAATGACCAAAATTAAAAAGGGAGAATTACCTATTGAAGAAATCATGTTTAGTATGTGAAATGCAAGTTTATTGTGTGTGCTAAATAGTGGTTCTGGCAAACAATCTGAAGTGCAGAAGTTTTAGGCAGAGCACATTCAACACAACCACTAGAATATAAAGGTTGATGCATGTACCTTTTGGGATCAAATCATCTCCAGAGAACTGTGGTGATGGTGAGGTCAACATTACTGAAGGTATTCAGGTCTGCAGCACAACAACTGAATAGCATGACCATAAACTACACAAACTTCTTGAAGAAGCCAGACAGCATAAACTTAAGCAGAATAAAAAAATAAGATATGCAGCAAAGAATTAAAGTGCATGAGCTGAAAACTCACACTGGAGGGACCCAGATATGATGATAAAAAGTTAAGAGTTCTAGCGCAGTTACTCACACCTCAAGACAAGCACACACACTAATGAATTTCATAGGTATGTTACAATGGAAAACATCTATAAAACTGAATATAATGTAAGACATTTTTTACGCAGGCAGAAGTGACTAAAACTCATCTGATCACTTCTGCTGGCATTAAGTCCATGTGAGAGCATGAACAGTGGGGATCATAGAATTTGCCCTTTCCCCTACTGTAGAGCAGTCCAGGAACTGATATACGTAATTAGCAGAGGGTTGAAGGAGGTTTGCCTCTGCAAAAACAATGTTTTTTTCATTCCTTTGGCTTTTGATCTTACAGGATCGATACTTATCAGTTCAATATTTGTGTACTTTGACATATCAAAGTACATCTGTCATAATATTTCACAAATTTTTTCTTAACTTGTCATAGTTTAGTGCCACTCTAATGATGCTGCTTGAAAATGACATAAAATAATGTGATACTACACAGAAGAAAGGTTTTGAAGCAGTTAACTCTGGTGACAATACAGATGCTGAATAACACATATAGTCACAATCTGTGCTAATGGCACAGAAACTGCCATGGTCTAAACCGGAAGGCCTGTTTTCTATGAATCATGATCATGTACAGGATGCCAGTACAGCACATGTACAGCACACAGTGGCACAACGGCTAACATTATCGCCTCACAGCCAGAGGTTCCCTGGTTCGATTCCCTGCTGGAATGTCTTCTGTGCAAAGTCTGCATATCCTTCCTGTGTTTGCTTAGGTTTCCTTCAGATGTTCCAGTTAATTCCTACATTCCAAAGACATGCAGTAGGCAGACTGTACACTCTAAATTGGCCGTAGGTGTGAGTGTGGTGTGAAAGAACTACTGTGGCAGGGCTAGCCACCTGGTGGTATAAACCTTGGCTCTAGATAATTGTCACTGTTGAAATGACACTCCAACCCCATGTGTAAAAATGGGAAAAAGGGGTTGTGGATGGATGGAATACAGAAGATAATGTGCAAGCAGAATAAAGAGCAACTCACTATTACATATGGGTGTGAGAAGCTGAAAGGGTAAATATATGGTAGAGATGCTTGAGCTGACAGTGATCACAAACCTCTGCAGGTCACTAAAAGAACTGAATAAAACTAAAACCAGTTTGCAAAGAATATGCACGTGACTATAAAATTACAACCTTAAAGGAAAACCTAATTTCAGTGCTATCTTTCTCCATATATTACATAGACATAAGATTTTCGGGCACAGAAACTTTTCTGCACCTTAAAAAATTCTTTCTATGGGTATCACTGCTACAGATGAAGAAGGTCCCACTGCAGTTTCTTTTCTTGTGTTATTTCAGGAAGGAATATATATATGAGCTTACACAACACAGGTAGGACATACCTTCAGTTGCCACCTACAATTTTAAATTGTGTGAATATCACAGTGAAGTCAGAAAAGTGTTATACAGTACAAATCAAGAGCAATAAAATATCCTCTTTTCCAAAGTGCTAGTTAAAGTGCTTCTTATAGGAAGAAAAGGGATGAGTTGTACTGGAAACTACATTAAAAAATGGCAAATGTTCTCATTATGATCACTGCAGCATTGTGTTTTGCTTTTACCCAAGTAACTGTACAAAATTAGGGACCGCTTGAACACCAACAAGCAGCTGTCATTTGCTTTACTATCACTTTGATGTGATAACTACCAGTTACAGATGAATAAGAGGAGATGCCAAACTGGGCTAGCAACCTTTAAACATAGTAAGAATATGATGGAGGGTCTGAAACCTTTTAAGGGTATAGCCTTGATCAAGTTCATTTACAACCATACCACCTTTTCTGTATACTTTCTTTAAACACCCATATTTCCTTACGGCATCATGACATTTCTGTGTCTGGAATTTTTAAGCAAGTGACTTACCAATTAATAACAGTATATGAAAAGACAATGCGTAAGAAACAAAACTGTTAATTTACGATGCACTGCATTAATACTGTACAAAAGTTATGTACTTAGCATAACAACAGATCTGTGTTGTCTGTTTTCCTCCTTCCTCAATGGATGGGTCTTTCGATCCAACCTTGGATCCAACTACGGCCACTTCAGACTTTAGGATCCATAACTCAGGCTCCTCCCCTTACACATAATTCATTTCTAGTGGTCAGCACTACCTCGGACTGAGTTTGCCTGCAACCCCATCATGTAGTAATTATGATAATGATAATAATACATATGCAACTTAGAAATCTGAAGAAGAAAACTAATCTGCTCTGGAGCTAAAAGAGCATAAGACATGGATCAGAGGGCAGACCATAATGTCAGAGCAGGAGCCCATAATGTAAGGACTTCCATTAAATGGAAGGCAGGAGGGAAGTAGAGGAAGGACAAAAACAGACAACATAGATCTATCGCTACGTACGTATGTAATGTCCGTATCGGATGTCTTTTCCTTCTGTTCCACAATGGAAAGGACAGAGTCCCCAGCTACGTAGTCCCTAGCATGGTCTCATGGAAGGATATTCCAGAGGATGGAAGAACCAGATACCTCCCTATCTCTGGAAAATAAGTCTAATTTATAATACTTGATGAAGGTGTGAACATTCCACCATGTGGCAGCTGCACATATATCTTCAATTGAGGTTCCAGAAAAGAAGGCTGAGGAAGTAGAGATGATATATTTGAATGAGCCTTTGGTGGCCTAGGTAATGACAAACTTTTATCCTTACATACATGAGAGATGCAGTCAACCAGCCATCTAACTAGAGATACCTCTGAAACACCTCTACTCATTTTAGTTCTGGAGAAAGAGACAAAAAGCTGGTCTGTCTTCCTGAAAATCTCGGTCCGATGAAGGCATAAATGCAACTGTCTATGTACGTCCAACAAATAGAGCATATACTTTCCTTTATTTGAAAATTTTGGAAAGAAGACTGGCAAACTGATGGTTTGATTAAGATAGGTCTCCAAAGCCACCTTAAGTACAAAAGAAGGACTAGTGAGTAATGCTACCCCTATCCTTGTGAAAGATAATGTGAAGATTTGCAAGATAGAGCTTGGAGTTCGGACACTCTGATTTGATGTAACAGCAAGAAGAAAAAGTGTTTTCCATATCAAAAATGTAATGTCCACCTTGGCAGCACATTCAAATGGTGGTTGAATTAAGGCCTGAAGTAAAATGGTCATGTCCCAAAGAGAAGTAGGATCCTTAATAGGGGGTCTGAGAAGGAAGGTACCCCTCAGAGAAACTTAATATAATTTATTTATTTATTTATTTACAGTTTGATGACCAGGCAAGTCCACTGGGCCAAGCAGAGCCCATTTTCAGTGGATGCCCAGGAAGAAAAGCTCCAAAAGCAGTTAACAGAATATAACAGAAGTACAGTATGGAATATACAGTATACAAAAAAAGTTATGTTCTTACCATGACGTTCCATCTGTGTTGTTCATCTTCATTCATTCATTACTGTTGGGTGTCAGTTCCCTCCTCAGAACCAAGTTGGCCTTATAACAAGCTCATGCCAGCCAAAAAACTCTTGAGCTAATCTTTTGCCCACAATGTCATTTTCCCTGTTACCTCAGATCGATTCCCTGTTACCTCAGATCGAGTTTGCCCATAATAAGTAAAGCAGAGGCTTTTTCTGAGCTGAAACCCTAAAGTAGAAGTACGACCCAATCTGATCCTCCAGGAGCCTCTGGATGGGGAAAGTGTGTGGTAATGAATGAATGAAGATGAACAATACAGATGGAACATTACAGTAAGAACATAACTTCTTTACCCGATGCTGTTGCTCTTCATTCATTCCTTACTGATAGGACAGAGTCCCTAACTACTTTTAGTCCTGGGAGGCCCTTATGGAAGGATGTTCCTGAGTACCACTGAACCATAGGATGCTCTTCCCCTGGAGACCTAATTTAATTAGTAATGAGTGATAAAGGTATGAGGGGTAGCCCAAGTCACAGCTGCACAAATATCATCCAATGACGCCCTTGCATGAAAAGCAACAGAAGTTGCTACTGACCTGATTGAGTGTGCTCTGACTTTGCACAGTAGACAAATTTTATTTTGTTGGTAAATCAAGGATATACAGTTTCTCAACTACTTGGACAAGATTACTTTTGAGACAGACTTTCCTAATTTCGGAATCTGAATAGGACACAAATAGCTGGTCTGTTTTTTGTACTGACTTTAGTTCTGTCCAGGTAAAAACATAATTGCCTATGGACATCCAGCAAATGAAGACAGTATTCTCCTTTGTTTGAGTAGTTGGGAAAAAAGACTGGTAGGTCAATAGTTTGGTTAGTTGTCAATTCTGAAATAACCTTGGATAGGAAGGAAGGATTAGTTCAGACTGATACTCTATCCTTTTGAAATATCATGTAAGGACATTTTATACACAAGACCTGAAGATCTGAAAAGCATCTGGCTGATGTGACAGTTACCAAAAATAGTGATTTCCAGGACAGGAACTTTAAATTGCAAGTGGAAGCAGGTTCAAAAGGCGATCATGTCAGGGACTGTAGTACTAGTGTTAAATTCCAAGGTTTGATGGGTTCCCTGGAGGGTGGTCTGATATGTGAGACCCCTTTTAAGAAAGTTTTGCAAAGACAATGGGAGATCAGTGAAGAGTCTTGGAATATATTATGGAAGTTTGAGATAGCAGCTAAATGTACTCTGATGGTTGAGGCTGCTGCTCCTGACTGAAGAAGACTTGAAAGATAATCCAAAACCACGCTAACAGGGGCTGTAGAGGGGTCTAGTTGTCTTTGTCAGGACCAAATAAGGCACCTCTTCCACTTGTTGAGATAGATTTTTCTGGTGGATGGTTTATGCGAAGCCAGAAGGATATTAAACACTGCACTGGGGAGGTAAGGTTATTCTGCCTGGCAACTACTGGAAGTGAAGAAACCAAGCTGTCAGCTTGAGACTGGATATGTTTGGGTGAGTCAATCCTTGTGGGTGCGAGATCAATTCTGGAGTTGGATCCAGAATCCAAGGTTGATATACTAGGTGAGGCCAGAAAAAAAGAAACCAAATTTGTCATGGCCAGTAAGGGGCAATGAGGATTATTCTGCTTCTTAGACAAAGGTTTTTCTTTAAACTTGGGGAATCAGGGGAAAGAGAGGAAAAGCATATAGAAGTCCCGTGGGCCAATTGTGTATCAGAACGTCCCTTAGGGACTCCCCCTGTGGGGGAATTAAGGCAAAGCAGCTGCTGCATTTGTGATTTGATGGATAGGCGAAAGGTCGCAGAAAGGCTGGCCCCAGCAGCTGAAGATCTTTGCTGCAATAACTGGATTGAGGGACCACTCATGAGGCAGTAGGTTACATCTGCTCAGTTTGTCTACAATCATGTTGGAACTCCCAAGAATATGCATTGCAATCAGAAAGCGGCTGGAAGCTATTGCCCTTTGCCAAATTCTCAAGGCCTCTCGACACAATGGTTAGGACTATTTTTCCCCTTATTTGTTGATGTACCAGACTACTGACATGTTGTCTGACTGAATAGCAATTGTCCCTGATGTAAGGATGGTTTGAAATGCCTGCACTGCTAGAAGCACTGCCCTCAGTTCCACTACATTGATATGCAGATTGGCCTCTATATCTGACCAAGTACCTTGGACCATCTTCCCTTGGTAAAGCCCCCCCCACTCTATCAGGGGAACATTCGTAGTCACTGTGGCCCTGGACTGTTGTGGGCAAAAGGGGCGACTCCATAGTTCTTCATCTTCATCACCGTATTTGAAAAGATAAAGGATGTTGCAAAGTGTACCACTGTGTTAGAAGGAACCATTGGAGAATTCTCATGTGTAGTCTTGCCAAGGGTGCTATGGTAACTGACGCTGCCATGGAACCCAGGTGTTGAAGAACTGCCCGAGCTGAGAATAGGTTTTGAAAGACTATCACCCAGATGTAGGATCTTATCCTGTGTAATCTGTGGTCCAGAAGAGAGACTAGGCAATCATGTGTATTGAAAATTGCCCCTATAAACTCCAAGGTTTGACAGGGAATCAAGTTGCACTTTCCCCAGTTTACTGAAATTCCCAGAGATTCTGCTAGTTTGAGAGTGTAGTTTAGAGCTATCTTCAGTAGATGTTTGGTGGGGGCAGTGAGGAGCCAATCATCTAAATATAAAAACATCCAGAATCCTTGTAGTCTCAAGTGAACTGCTACCATGCCATGCACTTGGTGAACACTCTGGGGGCTGTAGAGAGTCCGAAGAGCAGCATGCAGAATTGAAAGTGATTGGCTCCTAGCCAGAAGCAAAGAAATCTTCTGGAGCATTTGTCCATTTTTATGTGGTAATAAGCATCCTGAAGGTCTATTGAGCACATCCAATCGTCTTTCTCCAAAAACAGAAGGCTAGACTGAACCGTGACCATCCAGAATTTTTCTTGTTTGACAAATTTGTTTAGGATGCTGAGATCCAGAATTTGTCTCCAGTCCCCTGTTTTTTGGCACTAAAGAGAATCTTTAGTAGAATCTGGATCCTATCTGGTCTGGTGGGACTGTCTGGGTGACTCTTTTTTGAAGTAGCTTTTGAATTTCTAGCACCGCTGTTTCCCTTTTACTGGGCGGAATGTTGGGGATTCGTCTTTATGACTTTGGGTAAAGATTGAATGGGACGTGATATCCTCTGGTTATGATCCGTTGCACCCATAAATCTGTTGTTATTGTTAGCCAGGCAGAATGGTGCAAGGAAAAATATCCCCCAACTGCTTCTAGATGAAAGTAATCGGGCCTCTCCTCAGAAGCACTGATATAGTTGTCCGGAACAGGAATCTCTGGAACCCTGGTTACATGGACCCCCCCCCCTGCCCCTTCTGGATGAGTTACCCCCTCTGCCCTGGGGAGTATACTCACCATGTGTGTCATGGAAAGGACCCTGCGATTTCTTGTGCCACATCTTTCCACTCCTCTGGATCCTAGAGTAGGGATGTTGAGGGGTGGAAAAACATATGGCCATGGCAGACAGGGTCTTGCCATCATTCTCACTCCTGGCCAATATGTCTTTCACTTTCAGGCCAAAAAGGGAAGAAGCTTCCACTGGAGAATTAAGAAAGGAAGACTTAAAAGGGTCCACAAAGTCACAGAGGTGCATCCAGGCATGATGGAAGTGTGCCAGATAATTCAAAGACTTAACAGCAAAGGTCGATGATGCAAAGACTCATTTCCCTAACTTGTCCATTACCCGAGACTACCTGTTTGGGGGTGGACAGTCTGTCTTTCCTCAGCAAGCTCCTTCTTTTTTGCAGCCGCCACCACCATCGCGTCTACTGGAAGACACTTGGACCAGTGTGAGTGCTGGTTGGGAGGGGAAAGAGTCTTGTCTGATCTCCGTGGGATTGGTTCAATAATATCAGAACTCTTCCATGTGCACTGCACGATGAGCTGAACCAGCTCATCTGCAGGCGGGGTCACCTAGGAAGTAGAGGGTTGAGCACCAAAAGCCTGCAGGAACAAGGACTCCTCGGAGGAGGGGTTGGTTGGCTTCCAGTCACCCCTCTGTTTCAGTATTTCAAGGATGTCTCCAAAAGAGACATCTTCAGGGGTGACCATGGGGATCCCACCCCTTCATCGTAGTCCGTGTCCCCGGTGAGAGACTCCTCAGGGGAGTCCACATGTTTCCTCTTGCACATCCTCTTGCATGGTACCACTTCAGTGGGGGCTTCTGAAGAGGACTCTGAAGAAGGGGCACCCTGCAGTAGTGTATCCTGAGGCTCTTGTGCTAGATGTCCTGAAATGGTGGCTTGTGTTAGCTGCGGCTCAGAGGGAAGACTTAACTGATACTCTGACACCAATGGCTTGCCTACAGAGGCAAGGGCCCTCTCCATCACCTGGAAAGCTGTCCCATATGAAGAGGGATGGGAGCTCGGAACCAAGAAGGACAACCTCGGAACCGGGGTCACACCCACTCCAATGGACCAGCTCCAAAGGACAGACCCTCAAGAGGACTAGTTACTGTTAGGACTCCTGGGACTGTAGACAGCACCATGGAAAAAATAAGAGCTGTGCTAGGGGCCACGGTGCCTAGAGTCCAGTCACGATCCTGAGAGAGGCTCGGCCACGAATGAACCGAAGGCCAAACGGTTGGCTCCGGAACCATGGTGAGATCCACCAGGGGAACCAAAGCAATGGGTGCCGAAAAGGGCATTGGTTCCAGGGTCTTCAATACCTGCATGGAAGTTAAAGGAGGAGAATATGCTGGAATCTGTGGAGAAAGACTTCCCAAGCCTAAAGGGAGGGGAGTTCTTGGAAAGTGTTCTAATCCCCCTTGCCATCAGGAGCTGATCCACAAGGTGCACCACATCCATTTCCGAGAGGCTCCTGGTCAATTGTGTTGATATCATCGATGGGGAGTCAGGTCACTCCAAGAAAGGGCTGAATTGCTGCTCAAGGAAAGGATCCACTGTGGGTGAATATTGGGTCCGAGCTGTATGGTCTATTGTCACTGAAGTCTCATGGGTGGAGACATGAGTGGAAGGTGTGTCTGGTACAGAAACTCCTCGAGCAGATATTAGAGGCAAGCTCAGTGCCACAGATATGGATGGTGCCGTAGATGGTGCTGTGGTCAAAATTATCGAGGATGGCATCGAAGCAGAGAATACTAGTTTTAGTAAGGTCAGTGCCATAGACACAATCTGTGCTGAGACTGGTGCTAAAGCTACAGTTTTGAAGATGGCACCATGGTCTGTACTACAGACGGTGCCATGGGAGTCAGTTTAGGCCCTGAGGCTGAAGAAGTGAATTTTGGAATCTTTTGTTTAGGTTCCTGCTTTTTATCACCAGAAAGTGATAAAGGAACTGAATGTGGTCTCTTTCTATGTTCTTTACTGGGAGGGAATGAGCCCTCTGACCCAGAAATAGCCTCTGAGAAGGGTGTCTTAAGGAGACCCTTCAGAATTAATTTATTTTTACTTACAAATAAGGCATTCCGGATGGGTGCTACATAAGATCTAAAATGTGATCCAGCACCTAAGGCAGGTGTACCAAATGACGCCAAAAAAAGGGAAACCACACCTGACAAAACCAGAGAGGAGAAATGAGGATCACCTTGATCTTCCTCTATGATGCTATTTGTAAGAAATTTGGAATCAGAAGAACAGGAGGGAAGGTGTACACAAGTCTCGAGTGCCAAATGTGCATCACAGCATCCCTCTGGAAGAGTCTTCTGTATTTGGTGTTCACAGAAAAGGCACAATCACTGTTGTGTTGAGGGACCAAGTCTTAAGTCAGAAAAATAGATCTGCTCAACCTGTCTGCAAGTACACTGCACTTTCCCAGTATGTTCATTGCTATCAGAAGACATTTGGAATAAATTGCCCACTTCCATACTCTCCTCGCTTCTCGCCACAAAGTGTAGGAGCATGTTCCCCCTTGTCTACTGATGTGCCATAATACTGACATGTCTGTCTGGATCAAAATCATCCCTACAGGAAGGACATCTTGAAGGGCCTGTAACTCTAGGAAGACTGGCCTCATCTCTAAGACACTGATGTAAAGATTGGCCTTAGTCGGGGACCACATGCCTTGCATCATTCTTCCCATGTAATACCCTCCCCTCCCCTAGTTGGGAAGCATCTGGGATCACTGTAGATTTAGGAGGGGGAAAGAAACAGATGTCCCATAGACACCAATTGAGATTACATCCACCAGTCTATGTGAGTCCTGCAAAAGTTGGTCAAACAAAAGTTCATGGGTTAATGTCTTATACACCACTGAACTGCCAGTGTCCATGCCACTATTAAAGTTCATACAGCTGCCATTTTGAATTTTCATGCTGGAGAAGTAATAGAAAATGCCACTGACCCCAGTGGTTGGAAAATCAACCTGGCAGGTGTTTTTTTGGTGGGAAAGAAGTTGTACTGTGCACAGTAGATAATCTGCTTGCTGGTAATCTTGCTCTTTGAGTGGTTATATCGAATTGGGCCCCTATGAACTCTAAGGTCTGTACCAAAGAAAACTTTAACTTGTCCTGATTCACTGTCATTCCCAATCAAGAGCAAAGTTAGAGCAGATCATTTCTGGTCCAGATTAGAAGAGGGCTGGTAGGAGCAGTGAGGTGCCAATTGTCTAGGTATGGGAATGCACAGAACCCTTGTAGTCTGAAATGAGCTGTGACCACTACCATGCATTTGGTGAACACTTGAAGGGCCATTATAAGGCTAAAGGGAAGGGCTCTAAACTGAGTGTGACTGGCTCCCATTCAGAAGTGAAGATACCTCCTGGAGTGCCTGTCCAGTTTGATGTGGTAGTACACATCCTGAAGCTCTATTGAGCACATGCAATCAGCTTTCTTCAGCAGATGGAGGATAGACTGCACTGTGTCCATCTGTGTTTGACATACTGGTTCAGATGACTGAGGTCTAGAATTGGCCTGAGATATGTATTCTTTTTTTGCACCAAAAAAAATCTTGAGTAAGTTTCAGATCCTTGCTGGTCTGGTGGGACCTCTTAGATGACTCATTTATCTGGCAACTTTTTTTATTTCCACAGTCACTGCTTTTGTTTGGAAGGGTGGAATGTTGGGGATTTTCCTTTTTGAAGGGGGTAGACAAAGAAAGAGAAAGCAGTAGCCTATGGTAATAACTGTCTTCACCCAGCTATCTGTGGTGATGGATATCCAAGCTTCAGGGTATAGAGACAAGTGCTTCTGACTGCCTTCACAGCATAGCAGTTGGGCAACTGCTCCTCTGCCATGTGGGGGATGTCCACTATTAGAATTCCCTCCTCTCCCTGGGGGGAGGGGTCTCTCTCCAGAAGTGTCCTGAGAAAACTCCTTAGACTTTCTAGACCATATTTTTACCCCCTTCCTGGTTTCCAGAAAAGGTCCTCTGGGGGATAAAATCATATGTGTACAGTAGAAAGGGTTTTCCCATCCTGTTCACTTCTAGAAAGTGTGTCTTTTACTTTGGGTCCAAATATGGTCAAAATGTTAAAGGGGACTTTTACAAAGGATGTCTTAAAAGGCTCCATAAAGTCACATAAGTGCATCCAAAGGTTATACCAGCACCTGCATCTCTCAACGCACCTTGCATGGCACTGCATATCAGAAGCATGAAGGCATTTGATGGGGACTGTAGAGTGGCCAGTTGCAAGCACACTAACTTCTTGTCTCCGTAGAGATGGACCCAGAGAGAGATCTGGTGAGTTCCTTAGTCAAATCTCTCTGAAACCTAGTCATGTGTGTCAAGCAGTTCAGCTACCTCAAGGCGAAGGTAGATGAAGCATAAATTTTGCTTCCCAAATCTATCCACAGCCCTAGATTTTCTGTTAGGGGGATGAATCAGATGAGCTCTCCTCTGTGAGCTTACTTCAGTGGGAGTGATCTTTAGGAGCAATAAGGTACTAATCAGGTTTCCAACATATTGGCTCGGTGACATTCATCTCCTTCCATGCTGGCTGAGATGAGATCCACAATCTCATCAGCTGGGGGGGACTACCCAGGAAGTTGCTGAGCTGGTTTCAAAAGCCTCAAGGAAGACAAGGGGCTTGGAAGACCAACCTCCTTTCTGTGGCAAAATTTCGAGGACCTCCCCAAATAAGATGTCCTCAAGTGGTGATCTTGAGGACCCCTCCTCTTCATTGAAATCACTGTCTTCAGTGAGTGGCTCTTGGGGTGAATCAATGTGTCTTCTCTTACACGTGCTTCCTAAAGGGCTCCCAATGGGGGATACTTCAAAGAGAACTTGGAAGACTGAAAGGTATCCTGAACAGGTACAGCCTCAAGACTAATTGGTGCCAGCTGCCCTGATGGGATACACTTTGAAGATGCAGGACCCACAGTTATTTGCTGTGAAGTGGGAGGACCTGAGGGGAGAAGAGAAGTCCATCCAACAATACTGGAGAGTGCTCTCTTGACTGCTTTGAAGACAGAAAACAAGGGGGAAACCAGGATAACCTTGGTAGTCCTGTGAGTTCGACGTTGTAATATAGACCCGACAGAAGCCAATGTTGTAAGGAATGGCATACTGGATGCTTCACAGTAGACAAAACAATACAAAAGTGCCAACGATGGATGTTTTGCTGAGAACTGCAACATCTCGTCCATGAACAAGTAAAAAAAAAAACATACAATCAAAACCTTTATAAAAAGGTGCAAAGAAATAATCATGAACTGTATGCTGATTTACTTAAATAAAGTAAAACACCTACAAAACAACTGGGATTTCCTCTGACACAGCTGCTATTAAGAAACAGAATGAAGTCCAAATTGCCAAGCTTTAACATCTTGCAAACTCCTGAGAAAAAGTTTAAAATTCAAGATCGACTAAAGGAAAGGCACTTTAAACAGAAATGCTATTATGAAAGGCAAGCAAACAAGAACGTATATCGAAAGAAGAGATTGTTAAAATACAGTATAGAACTTTGTTAAAAATGTCAGTTATGCTCAGCAAACAATCCAAACCCTCTGTGACTTAAACCAGAAGGAAGAAATTAAAACAGAAGGTATCTACTGATGACAGTTGACAGGCTTCCTACAACAAATGTGGCAATAGATTATGAGACCAACATCACTGTGACTAAAGAAAAGCATGTTGAACTGTCAGCTACTAAGAGTTGAGCATATCCATCTGATTGCGGGTAAATGCACTGAAAACTAGAATACATTAGGTTAGGGAGGAAAGTGAAATCATATGCACACTGTGAGGAGGTAGTACAATCCAAACCAGTGTCCGACACTCTGTAGTTTGTTCTTCAAGTAATGCAATTTGTCACATTTTCAAATCAAGGTATCCTTCAGGTATCTCTCTAATGCTTTTATTACTTTCAACATTTTTATTTCAGTCACCTCTGAATCATGTAAGCTACCCTGAAACACATTAATTGTGGCCACAAACTGCAAACAAGTGTCCAGGACCTCAGAGATACTTGGGCAAGAAGGAGAACCACCTGAAACTAGTGTAGGTCAGCTGTTAAGGTAGTTTTATTTTAACTAAACTAGAAAAATCTCTAAAAGGCTCAAAGTGTATCTAGTGAGCACACTGGATTGGCAGCTCAAACATGTTTTCCTGGCCACTACCTAACCTAATAAACCTACACTGAGCCATAAATAGAAGTAACACATAGAAAATATCACACTCATGTAATCCAGCTACTGAAAAAAAAGATATAGTAACTGAATATACTCTAACAAACCCTGGCTAAGCAGTAATTACTCTGTAACCTTTGTTAATAAAAGCTCTAATCACCAGCAAGTGAAATAATCCTTACTTTTTAAATAAAGTGCTTCTGAATTGGAAAACAAGTTAACTGGGTTAAAACAAACCTGGAAAGCTGATAATTTTTCTTTTTGTGCATGCCATGGTCTGACTCTAACAGCTCCGCTCGCCCTCACAGCGCATGGGCTCACTCCACTCCCCTATCCCCATTTCCCACCCACCCCCGCTATGCCTACATTTATTTTAAACTAGCCACATACATAAGTCCTATTACCCAACCCAACTAACAAACTAAATTACATCACTTTTACATAGCACTAGTCTCCCCTATAACAAGATAGCAATATTTATAACTAATACAACTCTCCCAAATATTACAATACAGCAACATATTTACAAAAAATCATTACTATACCAATGCGTTTTTTTTCTGCTCTAAGGCATTTGGCACAGCACTTTAGCTTGGACTAACTGGTTCTACATAGGGAGACCTTTACAGCTTCCTGGGGCACCAGGGAGTTTGTAGTGAACTAATTCCAGGGTGGAAACACTGGTCAAATAGCTTCTTTGTTATCTGATTGCCTCAAACTGTGGCTTTGGAAGGGTCTTTTATCTTGCTGGTATAAAAATATTACCTTTGTGTGAATTTCTGCTTAACTTGCTAGAAGCTCCATTGTGCCTGACTGAGAGTGTTTCTTAAACAATCTGGAATTACAGAGCTGGCATAGGTATATTTTTGCACTTTAACTGTTCAGTGTTTTTTTAACAGTACTGTAGTGTTCTTATTTATTTGCTTAACAGTACTGCACTGTTTTTATTTATTTGCTTGACTGAATTATTTACTTTTCTGTGTCTGCATTTATATATCTGCTGACCTCTGGTTGAATTTTGTTTCCTGATCTTTGCTGAAATTTTTTACTTCTGTTCTAAGTCATTTGGCACAGCACTTTGGCTTGGACTAACTGGTCCCACATAGGGGGTCCTTTACAGCTTTCTGAGGCTGCAGAGAGTCTGTAGTGAACTAATTCCAGGGTGGAAACACTGGCCAAACAGTTTCTGTGTTATCTGATTGCCTCAAGCTGTGGCTTTGGAAGGGTCTTTATCTTGCTGGTATAAAAATATTACCTTTGTGTGAATT
Source organism: Protopterus annectens (assembly GCF_019279795.1). Classification (NCBI taxonomy): domain Eukaryota; kingdom Metazoa; phylum Chordata; order Ceratodontiformes; family Protopteridae; genus Protopterus; species Protopterus annectens. The sequence goes on from NC_056739.1 coordinate 147,745,842, forward strand.
TATGCTTATCTTGCTAGAAGCTCTATTGTACATGACTAAGAGTGTTTCTTAAACAATCAGGAATTACAAACTAACACAAGTATATTTTTTGAACTTTATCTAACCGTTCAGTGTTTCTTTAACAGTACTGTACTGCTTTTATTTATTTGCTTAACAGTACTGCATTGTTTTCATTTATTTGCTTAACAGTACTGCACTGTTTTTATTTATTTGCTTGACTGAATTATTTAGTTTTCTGTGTCTGGATTTATATATTTGCTGACTTCTGGCTGAATTTTGTTTTTCTCCCACCCTCCACCCCGTCCAACTGCTGTTGTGTTCTTAAAGTTGGTGGTTTGTGCAACTGTCTGCCCCTACTGTAAATTTGATCTGGGACACTCCTCCTAGTCCCATCTCATTAGCTCATTCTACTTAATACAGAGATAATTTGGGAATGCCAACCCCCTAAGTTCCTTAACAATGAATTATCTTCCTTTCCTCCTCTCTGCCTTTCCACTTTATTAACAAAAAAACAAAAAAAAAACAAAACATGCTTTATTCAGCTGCTTTTATTGTACTTGTGTTTCCTTCTCCTATTACTTCATCTTCCTTTTTTGCTACTTGCTGCTTGTTCTCTAACGTGTTCAATGGCATCTTTTCTGTTGTATTTATTACTGCTTGTTTGTAGCCTGTTTAAATTGTGTTATTCTAACCTCTTAGTTTTGGTTTAAGCACTTGGACTTTAAGCCTACCCCTTAGCTCTCCCTGGCCTTTCACCTCAGATTCTGACAAACATGGATGGAGAATTTCCTACGGTTTCTCCTGCCAGTCTGGTTGATATGGACATCCTGAGACAGTGTAGCAACTGCCTCATGTACATGGGCAACCATCTACTGCTACCACCTAAGAACACAATTTGCAAGAGATGCAATTACATTAGGAACTTAGAGTCTATGCTCTCTCCCTCACAAGCCAGTACATCTAGCACTGAGAAGGTTGTCAACACAATCACTACACCTCAAACACCATCCACACCTACACCACACACAGCCACATATGTGGAGGTCCTCAATAAAAACATACCCAAACAAATGAGACCTCAGAGGCAAAAACACTTGCGATCTCCACAGTCCTCCACACTACATACCATGCATAGTCCACACACCTATGTCTCACAGCCAATAAGGCTTAACCATACACCCAACATATTAGTCATAGGTGACTCCATTGTGAGACACACAGATGTGCCTCTCACCAGGCTGGATAAGGAGAAAGTCACGGTTAAATGTCTGTCAGGAGCCAGAATCTGCCATATCACATACGCACTCATGTCTCTCAACAACAGGTACTGTTATCACTCTGTCATAGTCCATAGTGGTGTGAATGACTTGAGATGAACCTCCCTGGACTATATGAAGAATGACATGATTGAACTCACTGAATATGTGTCCCAGGCAGGTATGTCCCTACCCTTACATATCATTCTACCATCACCAAGAATGATGCCTCAATAAAAACAGAAAATGACTGACTTTAACAATTGGCTTAGTTTCTAGTGTCATTACAGGGGGATCCGGTACCTGACAGCCTGGGAAGATATGATCGACAGACCATGCTGCTTTGCCAGAGATGGGCTACATCTGTCTCACTTGGGCTTCAGGCTTCTGGCAAAGGGTCTTGCCTCCCCCATAGTGCCTTTTTTACGAAAAGTGATGAGGTCAAAACTGCCAACATATAAATTTCAACAAAACGCAAATTAAAGGTAATGCTGCTAAATGCTATGAGTCTAAACATGAAAATGCACTCATTGCAAGCATTCTTAACCCTGGAAAATGCTGACATCTGTGCAGTCACAGAAACCTGGCTCAAAGCTGTAGACAGCACAGCAGCCTTACCTGGTTACTCATCCTATCACAACTTCAGACCCCAAACTGTGGGCAGCAAAGCCAAAACAGTATGATGCACAGGAGACACTCCAGGTACAGTTAACCACTGACAAGACCCCTATAAAAATCATAGCTAGAAACTGGCCCCCAAATTTGACTCAAGATGCCCAATCCGCCTAGCTGGACCTCATCAAATCTATCAAGATTCAACCCTTCACCCTAATCCTGGGTAACTTTAACTACTCAAATATAGATTGAAAGAACTACTCATACCAGAACACATATGCCCAGAGATTCCTCGATTTTGTCAATGCAAATGCCTTGGAACAGCTAGTTGATATCCCCACAAGAGGTGATAATATCTTGAACTTGCTATTAACCAATATGAGTAACCACTGCAGCATCCCTGCAGTATCATCCTCTCTAGTAAGATCCGAACATAAAGCTAGCATTTTCAAAGTCACCATCTCCCCCGACCCCCCTCTAGCTAGGGTCAAACAAAAAACTTCTCCAAAGCTGATTGCAGCCTCCTGTGGGATGGTATAAACAGCTTCACAGCCCCCTCCCTCTCTCCAGGAACTGACACCAATATCCAAAACTACACCAAAGCACTACACAAGCATTTATATAGATGCATGGAATCAGGAATACCCAACAGGACTAAATCATATTCTGCAAGAAAGAATAAGCCTGTCTGGTGTACATCTTCAATAAATAACTCTATAATAAAAGGAAACAATGCTGTCCAGGACCAAGAAGTATCAGGTGCCCAATTGGACGCAATCTCTCCTTAGCCTGAACAAGCAAATAAGAGCACTAATGAAATCCAAAGCAAACTTCGTGCCCAAATTGGCCACATCTACTAAAGACAGTCATAAGGCCTTCTTCACATATGTCTGCAATCTCAAAGGAAGCACCCAGATCTGTTCAAAACTGGTGATCAAGGGCACCACATATACCAAATGCCGTAGATATAGCAAACTTGCTGGCTGACAGATTCAGTGAAAACTTTACCCCTCTGTCTCCCCATCAGTAAATCAGGACATCCCCAGTACCTGTCCCCTTCCCCTTATATCTAGGGAACAGGTCATCACTGCTCTCTCAAAGGCAAAAAATACAGCCTCCATGGGACCCAATAACATCCCAGGCTGCATCCTACATGAACTCAGGCAGGAACTTGCAGCAACATTAGGTACCCTATTCAACCAAAGCTTGAGTACCGGCTTCATCCCAGCTAAGTGGAGGACAGCCACTGTCATCCCTATGCACAAAGGTGGAGCATCCACCGATCTGGGACATTACAGACCCATCAGCCTAACTAGCCTGATCTCCAAGGCCATGGAATGGATTATCATGGACCTCATTAACAAGGACATTGGCAACCTCCAAACACTCAATCCCACACAGTTTGGCTTCATCAAGGGGAGGTCATGTCTGTTAAATTTGGTTGACTTCTATGAGACAGTCAACAAAGCCATGGCCGAGGAGAAGATGGTGCACACCGTCTACCTTGACCTGGCCAAAGCCTTCAACACTATTCCCCAATTGGGCATAATAGACAAACTCTCTCAACTAGGTATCAATCCGTATATTATCAGATGGGCAGCTAACTGGCTCACTGATAGAACCCACCTAGTCAAAATAGGGGAAGTCACCTCAAGCAGTAGACCCGTAATGACTGGCATACCCTAGGGTTTGTTCTTGGGGCCTCTGTTATTTGGGATATACTTTTCTGAGGTGCAAAACCAGTGGGCTATGGCTGACCAAGTCTGCAAATGACTGCAAGCTGGGCATTGTAATCATCAATCACCCTACTAATGCGGACATCCTCCAAGAGGGTCTCACCAAAACAAATGACTAATGCCAGAAACATGGACCCAAGCTGAATACCAAAAAATGCATCATCATCCCCTTTGGGGAGAGGGCCATCCACAGAAATTATCACATTAATAACAATGCCCTAAGCATGCAATCAGTCGTGAGGGTTTTGAACACCCAGGTTGATAGGAACCTGACTTTTAACCACCATGTTGCTTCCGTTGTACAGAAAGCTTTCTACATGGCCCACCTCATAAGTAAGGGTATCTCATCTAGGGACAAGGAGGTCATAACATCCCTGTAGTCTTCCTTTATAGGGCCCATTATTGAGTATAATGCCCCATTCAGCATGTAGCTCGCAAAGCATACGCAACAGCTGGAGAGACCACAAAGGTTCCTCACTAGGAGAATCCAGGGCTTAGAAAATCTACCATACACACATAGGATAAAAGCTCTATCCCTCTACTCAGTTTCATACAGACTCGTCAGAGGTGACCTCTGTCTGGCATACAAGGAGATCTCGGGCCCTGCCTTGATGGGGCTGCTGCATATCTGTAAGTCAAGCTCCACTTGAATAACCTGCACATGCAGCCTCGACCTGATCTGTGACATCAGTAGGAGTTGTTGGTGGGACAGACATGTATCCCAGGAACTTCCCCATCTGTGGAACAGACTCCCTCTCCACATCAAGCAGAGCACCTCTTTACCCCTTTTTAAGCACAACCTGGGTAAATGGATGGGAAACAGAAAATACATCCCTGGCATTCCACCCATGTCCCTGCTGGTCTAAACATGGGATAAACACTTGGCTAGGATTATAAGGGCCTCAGGGCCAATAGCCTAGTTACTTCCTATGATCCTATGAACATTTCAATAAATCAGCATGATACCCATCAATGTTACTGCAATAACAGTCCTAACAACAGCAGCAGACCTCACCTCATACCACATTATTCTCAATGGGTCAGCACCCCACCATAATACTCCATTTCTCTATCAACCACAAATAAAGCCCTTTAAATATTAAAATATTACCCTCAATCTACAATATTACTTATATACTGATCAGATGGCCTATACTATAATACTACAACAAAACAATCCCAATGTCTCACTGAAACATACCACAATCATAGTAAAACTCCTTGAGACCATAACACACATCACCTCACAGTTAGCTATTAGTGCATATATCCATCCAAACCCTGGCCCCCACACCCTTTCCAACAAACACCCCAATGTGGCAGCCATATTTTAGTAAAGCTCTCTCGGAAAGGCTCTGACCTCCTATTATAAAATTTGAAGTATCATTAACAAAACCCAACAACTTCATGCCACTCTCACCCACTACTCTCCTGAAATCACTCTGATTACTGATTACATCAGAAATTAACAATAATGAAATTATACCTGCAGTTTACAAGTATGCATAGGGCAGACAGAAAGGGCAAAAAAAAGAGCGGGAATAGCCATTCTATTTAAAAGTAACCTTATTCTAGAGATCCTACAACAAAATACTCCTGAATTCAATAATGCAGAAGTAGTCTTTACAAAACTTAAGATCAACGCCAAAACATACTTGAACATAGCTGGAACCCATATACCTCCAGGTAACAACATCTCCACCCTAGAACACATCCCCTATTGGTCCTCAAACTCTCTTCCCCAGGAAACGATTATTATTTGGGATTTCAACAGAGATTGGAATACCTGTAATTCACAAAACCCTTCAAATCACATAAACCTCCATGGCTTCACCCAAATTATACAAGCCCCCACCAGAATTGATAAAACATCAAATTGGCAATTCATCCTTGACTGGATATTAAAAAACAGACCTTCTCTGTCTTTATATGCTGGTTGTCTTCCAGATAGTCTCAGTGATCATCTTCCAACTTTCCTACTCAGGCAATGAATAAATCCAGTGAAACTCACCAGCTACTGCGAAATTAGGAACAAAAAATGTTTAACACTCAAAATTTCATATCCACCCTTAAACTCTGTAATTGAGTGCCATCAAAACATCTCCCCCTAGAGGAGGCTACAGAATACTTCAACTTAACCTTCCAGAACATTCTGAATAGACTAGCTCCCCAAGAACAATAAGAATGAAGGCCAAATATGCCCCATGGTTAACAAAAAAAAAAAAAAAAAAAAAAAAAACAGATCACTATTAAAAGACAGAGGTAAAGCTGGGAATCTTGCAAAAAAAGCAAAACACAAGTGACTAAACAGGTATATCAAAAACTTAGAAATACAGCTAAAAAACAAATCAAACAGGACACGGTTAATCATTACCAAGACATTCAAACTAAACATCAAAACAACTCTCAAAAGTTTTGGTCCGCTATTAATAAAATTCTACAACCTGGAAACACCAGTGCCCCCACCCCTATAACCACTAACAACTGAGGCTCTATAGCTATGCAGTTTAATTAGAAGTTATGTACCTACCATAACGTTCCATGTTAGTTGTCTTCTCTCGCCTACTTTCTTGCTGGATGGGTTCGGAGCCGATCCTCGGCTCCGACTCGGCACTTGCTTTAGCTTAGGAACTCCTTTTACCAGCTCGAGGCAACCCTATATCCCATGATGCAAGGCGGAACTACCTCAGATCTTGTTTGGTAGCTAACCTACCCTGCTAAAGACTATCCTAACACAATTAGGAACACAAGATCCTAATAGAAGTCCTCATATGAAGGCTCAGGAGGAAACAACCTAATAGGAACTCTTCAAGATCTGTCCAGGCCAGGGGGAAGGAGGGAGGGACGCAAGAAAGAAGGCGAGAGAAGACAACTAACATGGAACGTTATGGTAGGTACATAACTTCTAAATGTTAAGTTGTCAATCTCGCCTTCATTCTTGCTGGATGGGACCGCGTCCCTAGCACCTGTATCCCGGGTGGCTCAATGGAACAGACTCTTGAGAACTGTGGAACCAAAACTGGCCCTATCTCTGGAGGCCAAGTCCAATTTGTAATGAGAGACAAAGGTATGAGGCGTAGCCCAAGTAGCTGCTGCACAAATGGTATCAATGGGTAGTCTATCCTGAAAAGCTGCAGAAGTGGATAGACTCCTGGTTGAGTGTGCTTTTGGCTTAGAAGATAGCTGCTTGCCTCTGACAGAGTATACATAGGAAATAGTGGTAGTTAACCATCTGGATAAGGTCACTTTAGAGACTGGAAGACCTATCCTGTTTTCTGCATAGGAGACAAATAATTGGTCTGATTTTCTGAATTGTTTAGTTCTATGCAAATAGTACCTGAGCTGACGATGGACATCCAAAAAATGCAGTTTCTGTTCAGCTCTGTCGGAATAGTTTGGGAAAAAGACTGGTAGGTCTATAGATTGGTTAATGTTGGTTTGAGATACGACTTTGGGAAGAAAGGAAGGGTTAGTTCTTAATGATACCCTGTCCTTATGAAAAACCAAATAAGGGGAACGAATGCAGAGAGCTTGAATCTCGGAAACTCTTCTTGCAGAAGTGACAGCCAGTAAAAATATAGTTTTCTAGGTCAATAATTTCAAAGAACATGAAGCAGACGGTTCGAAGGGAGGTAGTATCAAGGATGCCAACATTAAGTTTAGATCCCATTGCGGAGGAGGATGCTTTATAGGTGGTTTTAGGAGAAAAACTCCTCTCAGAAAGGCCTTGCATAATCTATGAGACATAATGTTATTGTCATGCAAGCCAACATGATACTTGGAAATAGCAGCCAGTTGTACTTTGACTGTAGATGACGAGCATCCTGAATGAAAAACCTCCACCAGGAAATCTAAAACCGAATGTACAGGAGCAGTAAAGGGATCAATATTTTTGGAATTTGCCCAAATAGAAAACGTCGCCACTTGCTAGCATAAACAGTCCTAGTGGACGACTTCAAAGAAGACACTAAAATGTCTCTGACTGAGTCCGAAATCATCGGTAGCCTGGCTAGGGTAGGAAGTGGAGCAACCAAGCAGTGAGGTTGAGAGAATGAATGGCTCGGTGCTGCTGACCCGACTGGTGGATCAAGAGATCCGGAACTGGGTCCAGATGCCAGGGCTGCACCAGAAGGTGACGATGCAGAGGCGGAAACCAAATTTGTCGAGGCCAATATGGGGCAATGAGGATCAACTTGGCTCTCAAAACGGTGGCTTTCTGAATGACTTGTGGAATCGAGGAAAAGCGTACAGAAGTCCCGGGGCCAATCCTGGGTTAGAGAGTCTCTCAGGGGTTGGCCTGGAAGGGAAAAGAGTGAAAAATCGGGCACTTGTTGTTTTTGGAGTAGCAAAAGATCGCAACAAGGAGTGCCCCACTTCAGAAAAATCTGATCCACTACAGATTGATTGAGAGACCACTCGTGAGGCATCAGAATGGATCTGCTCAGCCTGTCCGCTAAAAGGTTGGACCTGCCGGGGATGTGCGTTGCTATCAGAAACCGCTGAGAAGAGATCGCCCATTGCCAAAGTCTGACAGCTTCTCGACATAACGGATAGGACCTGGTCCCGCCCTGTTTGTTGATGTACCAGACCACGGACATGTTGTCCGTTTGTACTGCAATAGTCCCCGTGGGAAGAAAGTCATTGAGGGCTTGCAAAGTTAAAAGCACTGCTCTCATCTCCAGGACATTTATGTGCAGATGGTATTCTATGGGTTGCCACGTCCCGTGGACCATCCTGCCCTGATAATGCCCCCCCCACCCGATCAGAGAGGCATCCGTAGTGACTGTGGCAACTGGAGGAGGGGGAATAAAGGGTCGGCCCTGATGAAGAAGAGGGGAAGATATCCACCAGTTCAGATGAGCTCTGCACGACTGTGTGACCAAGATTTCATGCCTCATCGGGAGACTGTGGTACGACCACTGCGTGAATAGCATCCACTGCAGAAGACGCATGTGGAAGCAAGCCAGTGGTAGAAGAACAATGGCCGCAGCCATAAGACCTAGAACCTTCAGTATAAATCTGGCTTTGATCTTGTTGCTTTGCAAAAGAAGCGAGCAATTTTTGGATGTCCAGAATTCTTTGCTCTGTTAGTCTGGCTATCATTTTGACGGTGTTTAATTCTGCGCCTATAAAGGTGATAGATTGGCAAGGCAGCAGAGAAGATTTTTCAAAATTTACTGAAATTCCCAAACTCCTGCAAAGCTGTAGAGTGTATTCTCTGGACTGAAGAAGCTGACACTTGGTGGTGGCGGAGAGGAGCCAGTCGTCCAAGTAGGGAAACACCTGGAATCCCTGACGTCTCAGATGAGCTGTGACCACTGCCATGCATTTGGTGAACACTCTGGGGGCTGAAGTGAGGCCAAAGGGCAGGGCTCTGAATTGATAATGACTGGTCCCTAGCCGAAAGCGGAGAAACCTCCTGGAGCGCCTGTGTATCTTTATGTGATAGTACGCGTCCTGAAGGTCTATAGAGCACATCCAGTTGTCCTTGCCCAGAAAGGGCAGAATGGACTGAAGCGTGACCATCCGGAATCTTGCCTTCTTGACAAATCTGTTTAGATTGCTCAGGTCTAATATTGGTCTCCAATCTCCCATCCTTTTGGGGACCAAAAAGACTCTCGAGTAGACGCCGGATCCTACCTGGTCTGCTGGCACAGTCTGGACGGCTCTTTTTTCTAGAAGCTTTGAAACCTCCTGTTCTGCCAAATCCCTTTGACCGGGTGAGATGTCTGGAAGGGATTGTAGAGGTATGGGAAACCTTTTGAAGGGGATTTTGTAACCCTCGGATATGATCGACTGTACCCAACTCTCTTGAGATAGGGATTGCCAGGCTACTGGGTACAGCGAAATCCTTCCCCCGACTGCCTCCAAGGGTGGACAGTCGGGCAACACCTCAGGGATGCTGAAAGGGCTTCTCAGAAAGAGACTCCCTGTTGCCTTGGTTCTGAGGACCCCCCCCCTGCCTCTAGGGCGGCGTCTATTATTGTTACCCCCTCTGCCTCTGGGGGTAAACTGACCACGTGCGTCCGGTGTAGCTCCTTGGGCTTTTCGGAACCACATCTTCCCCCCCTTCTGACCCTTGGGATATGGTCTAGAAGGAGTGGAAAACTGGACTCCAACGGCAGAAAGAGTTTTACCGTCCTGCTCACACCTGGTCAAGGTATCCTTCACCTGAGGTCCGAACAAAGCCGAACCATCAAAGGGGGTATTAGTGAAGGACGCCTTAAAGGGGTCCGCAAAATTACAAAGCCGCATCCAGGCTTGGCGTCTAAGAGCAACTCCTGTGCCTGCGGCCCTGCTCGCTCCATCGGCCGCATAGGATATGAGCCGCATGGAGGAGTTAGATATCGAATTCAGGATTGCAAGCTGCGAGGCAATCTTTTCCTGAGCCCCAGCAGCAGAAGGATTCTGGACTACTTCACCCAGTTCTTTGAGAATATCTCATTGAAGCCTGGTGAAGTGACAAAGATAATTCAGCGAACGCATAGCAAAAGTCGCTGAAGAAAACATCCGCTTTCCATACCTGTCCATGGTCCTAGAGTCCTTGTTAGGAGGATGGACAGGTACTGAAGGATCCGCCAGTTCCTTCTTAGTGGCCGCCGCCACCACCATAGCATCCACAGAGACACCCTTGGAAAGGAACTGTTTGTCCGTAGGGGCCGTGATGAATTTGGATGGTCTCCTGGGGACAGGTTCCACAGAATCTGGAGCTGCCCACGCCTTCCGAGCCACTACCTGCATCAGTGGGTCGAAAGGCGGAGACACCCAGGAGGTGGAGGGTCGGGATCCAAAAGCCTCCAGGTATACCGACTCATCCTCGGAGGGGTCAATGGAGGACCAATTCCCCCTCTGTTTGAGGAGCTCAAGGATGTCTGAAAAGGAGACATCCTCAGAGGGGGACCGTGGGGAACCCTCCGACTCATCTAAGCCGGTATCAGATGTAGTAGACTCAGGGGAGTCCGTGTGTTTCCTCTTACACGTCCTCTTCCGAGGGGGTTCCCCTGCAGGATCAGGAGAAACCTCGGAAGAGAAGGAAATTCCCAATGGGGAAACCTGGGGCGATGGATCCCTGGGCCTGAGAGCAAGAGGCTGGCAAGAGGCGTCTGCAGGCACTGATGAGGGAGGAGCTAGAGGGATGGACCGTTGACCAGGCTCAGAGGCCAGGACACTCCTCATCACCTCAAAGGCTCCCCTCCCCGGGAGGCCGGAATATCCCCGCTCCGAGGAAACAGGAATGCCTGGCTCCACTGAGAGGGAAGGCTCCGAGGCCGATGTCGGCGCCGAGCTTACCAAAGCTGAAGCCCCGAGAGGGAGAGCAGGGTCGGACAAGGGTCCGATGCCACTAGCCCCTCGAGCCGACAAGGGATACCCGGCGACCGGTTCCCTCCAAGGAAGGTCTCAAGGAGGAGATCGGAGCCGAGGATGACGGAGCCGAAGGATGTATCGGCTCCGGCACCGAAACAGTCGCTGTCCCGAGAAGCTCCGGCTCCGAACTCTGAAGTGGAGTCGGAGGAGGAAGTTCAAGGGGTGAGGCTATAGCCGAAGTCTGTTGAGACGGGCTATGGAGCATTTGGGCCAGTGCCTGAGACTTCAACAGCCTGCTTACCACCCTCTCCAAGTCGTGGTCAGACAGCCTGGAAGATCTCGAAGATCGGCTCCGATGGCTCCGCTCCGACAAAAGGGGAGACCCCGGAGCCGAGTGGATACTCAGTAATGAAGGGGACCGAGATCTCTTTCAGGACGGAGCCATCGGAGCCGAAGTCCCCTGAACACCAGATGGAGCCAAAGGTTTCTCGGCTCCGATGCTGGATAAAGTGTCGGCTCCAGCCGGAGCCGACAAGGCTTTAGTAGATAAGGTATCGGAGCCAGCCGGCACCGAACCCACTACTTTCGAGGCAGATACATCGGTTCCAGCTGGAGCCGATCTCGGCTCCGACGGAGCCGGAGCCACCGGAGGAGGCTTGGAAACTGAAGCCTGAGCCTTCGGTGGCTTAGAAGGTTTCCCAGACCCTGCTTTAGAGGGAGAACCTTCTGGCTTAAGTAAGCCACGGAGGATAAGTTTATTCCTCCTCTCCTGCAGGACTCTCTGGCTAAAAGAGTGACACAAAGCACAGGAGTCCTGCAGGTGCAAAGGCCCCAGGCAATAAACACAAGAAGTGTGACCGTCTGTCAGAGACATTTTCTGACAGCACGAGTCACACTTCTTGAAGCCTGAGACCTTGCCTTCCCTAGACATATCCTAGGAGGAAGAAAACACACACAAACCCCAACAAACACACAAAATTAATCCCTACACAAACACACAGGAAGGGATTAACAACTGGGGTTTTAGGCCTAACTAAAACTTTACACTAAAAGTTTAAAAGGGTATAAAAGTTTTAAAAAACAAGGGAATAGGGTGGGCTGTAAAACTACTACAGACTATACTATGACTAAAAGGGAAAAATAAAACCCTAACTAAGCTTCTCTTTCTTTGACAAGAAATTCACTTACCTCTGCTGGTAAAGAAGACCTCTTTCGCTAAGCGGCAAACGAGATCTGAGGTAGTTCCGCCTTGCATCATGGGATATAGGGTTGCCTCGAGCTGGTAAAAGGAGTTCCTAAGCTAAAGCAAGTGCCGAGTCGGAGCCGAGGATCGGCTCCGAACCCATCCAGCAAGAATGAAGGCGAGATTGACAACTTAACATTAAGTATTTCACAGAGTCCATACTAACCCTCACAAATAACTGTTCCACTACCTTCATATAAATTCCCACAGCAAGCTCAGATAGCAGCACCTTTGATTTCCAACATGTACAAATACAAACTATAAAAAAGCTACTGACAAAACTCAAACCAACAACCCTAGCAACTGATAACCTACTAGAGCTGAATATCTCAGGCTGCTGATGCCATCTCCTACCCAGTATCCATCTTAAACCGGTCCATCTCTGAAAAAGGTACCAGCAATCTGGAAAATGTCATACATCATTCCACTACACAAAGAGGGAAACTCATTAGAACTGTCCAGTCACAGGCAATAGCTATATTGTCACCCCTGTCTAAAGTTCTAGAAAGATGCATCCACTTGCAACGTACTCAGTATCTCCTTGATAACAACCTGATATCCAAAACCCAACATGGATTTCAGCCCTACCACAGCACTACTTGCACCCTAATGAGTTCCACAAACATCAGTAATCGACATAGGTATCCTCCATCTTTCTAAGTCTATCAAAAGCATTCGATACTGCCTCTCATAACAAACTTATACAAGTACTCTTAGAACGAAACCTCAGTCAGTCCATAATTACTTGGTTCAAAGACTACTAAACAGGGCACCAGCAAGCTGCAAAAATGGCAACAAACTACATCTTCTCTACTGCCCATTACTTTAGGTATACCACAAGATTCCAGCCTAGGTTCCCTCCTATTCACATTTTCACTCACAATTTACACACTGCCATCCTGCATACTTCCCTAGTCCAAAATGCAGGTGATGCTACATTAATATGTGCTGCATCATCACTCCAACAGTTACAACTAATGCAGCTGTCCTTCTCCCCAGTTGAAATGTGGCTTTCAGAAGCTCAACTTATTCTGAACCCCAACAAGACCAAACTCATGATATTCCAAACTACTTGAGCTACAGATCCCCTCTCTCCATTTAAGATCACATCTGCAAACAACACCACCATCTCTCCTGTTTCCCAGACTAAACTTCTGGGTGTTGTTGACAACATTATGAAATTCGACCTAACCATAGCCCAGACAGTCAATAAAGTAAATAAAAAACTTGGTACTATTTACAGAAATAGACAATGCCTAACCAATAGCACAAAGGCTACCATTGCAAGAACATACCTGATCTCCACAGTCCTATATCCCTCATCCATTCTGACAAATCTAAAAAAATCAGAGCTAGCAAAATTAGATACCTGCTACAATAAGACAACAAAGTTTGCAAAGGACTCCAACTTTTGAATACAACACTGCCTTCCACTTAACTTCCAAGAACTACCCCAGCTCTTAACTTACAACCAACTTACTTTGGCCCATACACTTCTAAATCGACCTGAAAAAAAATGCTCTGCAAAACCTTCTACTTTCCTACACTGATAACTGGGCCTTATGCTCAAATAATAAACCCTCCTTAAAAATTATCAAATCCTATGGCTACTTTCATATATATATATATATATATATATATATATATATATATATATATATATATATATATATATTTTATATTATTTTTATTATTACTTATATTTATTTTATACATATTTTTATTTTATATATATATATATATATATATATATATATTGGCTATTTTTGTGACTTTTCTTCTGCCCACTTTCTTTTTGCATTGGCCATTTTAAATTTAAGTGGAAATAACAGGAAAACAAAACACAGAATGTATTTTAAGGTCGTAGTTGTCCAGGGGGAACCATTTCTTCAAACACACTAGATGTGTGTATGCTAAAACACACCCCTGCAAACTCCTATAGACTGGTTTGCAGCAGACATCCTCCAGAGAATTGAAAGATTCCTTGGACGGTCAGAAAACCGAAGAAATTGATCCTACAGAACCCTCTGCAGATTAGAGGATCCTAACAAAGTCTTTCTGATCACATACATTATAAATAAAATGGACACCTAACAGAGACCTCCAATATTAATATTTAAGACCATTAGACTGAACAAGACTTGTTGCCTTAACTTCTAACTTTACTATCTTATTACATAAGAAATAGTCTGAAACATTAACATTGAATGAATACTCAAGGTCTGATAGCAAAGTTATGGCTGCTGCTTAGTAGGAAATAATCAGGGATCCACAAGTTATATGTGTTTTTTTTTCTCTCTCTGCCAAAAGTTTGACAAAGACTATTATCCCTAATTTATATAAAACCAAGATGCTTTAGCTGAACATCTAGAGCTAAACTTTTATCGATAACAACATATTTAAGATACCATACCTTTTTTTCTCTCTCATAGCAATTATATCTGGCTGGCTTAACAGGATTACTGCTTATAAGCTATCTAACTTTCATTATGCTATAACAACGTTGTTACTGTTTGTACCGCATGCACTTTGGAAGTGCTGAATATTAAAATGCATGGTACAGATTACTCCTTGTTGGGACATATAGCAATGTGTTAAATATTAGTTTGAAGGAGAGGGAGTCCTATTGTCTCTGTAAGTATAGAACACCCCATTATGTATGGCAGTAAAGCACTTGATGTTATTTCATAACTTAACATCTGTAAAATGTACATGTGATATTAACAGAAATCACTTCTGAAAGTTATGTTGTTCCACTGAGATAACCTAAATTTGAGATAATTACTTTAAAAGTGCTACTCTCTTTCCTTCAAGACTTCAAATACTTAAAACTAGGTTATGCACTTGCTAGGGACTTTTCTAGGCATGAGTATATCATTAGGTATATTTCATTCCATATATTAATCCCAGTTCTTAGTGGCTTAAGGAACTTTATATATTTGTTCTTATATGTCAAATAATTAGTTGGTTTGTTTGGTTTAGAAATTACAATTTAAATCTAAGCTTTGTTTACATAAGATGATCACGAAAGAGAAGAATTGTAGGTTTGTTATACATTTATACTTTTAAAGTGAGATTACAATAATATTGACATTAAACACACATACTATGTTATAAATAACTGCTAGTAGACATATAGGTAACATAGGAAAATTACAGAAACTCTGATGGACAAAACACAAAGAAGGGGGTAGGTCCTCCCGTGGGTTGGTTAGCTGGGCATGAAGTGACTATAGAGAGTAGTTGATCTGATGCTGATCTAGAAATCAATATAACCTATCAATTGCCAGTTGTTATGTAGATGGATATAATTTCTTCCTAGCCTACTTAACTTTTGATACATACATTCAAACCAATTAACTGAGAACTTGGATTGATGATTGAGATGAATGCTAAACATCCAGCAGCATAAAATGTGAATGACTAGCTTGGCAATGAACATCATTATCTATGCAAATACTAAATGATATTGATACCCTTTCATGACTGGTGCCAATGTAGCGATGAACAATTAATTGTCTCTTAGATGTATATTGTCGTGGACAGTCCCACTGAAAAGACAGTCTTAAAATGGTTGAGGGAAACTAAAATCCTGTCAGATAGAGACATGAGACAGACTTATACTAAGGTTAACATAATAGTTTAACCTACAAGATAGAGAAAACTATGACCTATGAAATAAACTTGCAGACAGCATTAGACCTGTACTAATTGATAATGTTAACATCATAAATCTAAGGGGTAGAAGGTGGCCTATTCGCATCTGATTATATAGTTTATTGATATGAATGCACTTATACTGAAAAAAGTATCATGTGCCTTCACCTGTGATGACCTAATATAGATTAAGCCAAAGGCAGGCTTTGAAGCTTATACAAAAACTTTAGATGAACAGAATAGTGACAAGGTCAGATGCTTCTAACTCTATAGAAAGAAGGAAACTAAATAAACATAGCAAACTTTGTCACCAACATGGTAGACACATGATATTTGGCATTAATAAAGAAAACTAATTAAATTACCCAGAAGCAAGAAGCTTCATCTGTAAAGGTAGGCAAGATGGGAAAGATACAGCTTATCTTAGCCACAAGTATATAACAAATATAATGTGCAAATACCTGCTGAACACATCTTTCAATGCTCTCAACATCTGGCAGATTAATCGAGGGTTAGGGAATAAGCCAAGCTGCCAAACTGAGTGCCTGCAATTGGGGATGCATGTATTCCCCTTCCCTCTGGGTCAAGAGGTTTGGAATCTGAGGGAGATGCCAAGTTGGCAAAGGGGACAGGCAAGGGGTACCTGTACTGGCGAGGCCAGTCTGGAGCTATAAGAATTGTCCTTGGTTTTTCCTCCTTTATTCTGAGCAGTACCCTGGGGATGAGAGGTAATGGAGGAAAGGGATAGACCGACAGACTGACCCAGGGGAAGGCCAAAGCATCCAATTTCCATGCCATGCAGTGATGCTCCCTGGTGCAGAACTTGATGAGCTGATGGTTGGTGTGGGAGGCAAAGAGGTCGACCTTAGGGGTGCCCCATTTCTGAGTTATTAGGGTGAAGGTTCATCTTTTGAGCTGCCACTCGTGTGGGTCCAGAAGATTTCTGCTTAAGTGGTCCACCAGAGAGTTGAGTGAACCCGATAGGAATTGTGCTAACAGGTGGAGTTGCATGGCAGAGGCTGTGCGCCAAAGGGTCATGGCCAGCCTTCGTAGAGGATAGGATGGAGTCCCTCCCTGCCTGTTGATGTACCACATCAAAGTTGTGTTGTCTGTTTTGATCAGGAGAGCCACTGGGGAGAGAAGGGGTTTGAAAGCTATCAAGGCATGCTGGACAGTTATAATCTCTTTTTGGTTGATGTGCAGATGGATTTGCTGTGGGCTCCATTGGCCCTTTATGCACCTGCCATCCAGGTGTGCACCCCAGGCATACTTTGATGCATCTTTGGTGAGGGTCTGGGTGACATGGGGTGGTGAGAAAGGTAGTCCTTTGTTGAGAGAGCATGCTGTTGCCCACCAAAGAAAATCTTTTCTGAGGCAAGGTATTATAAGTATAAGAGTTTCCAGGTCTTGAGAGTGTTGACACCAAAGGCTCTTTAAGTACCACTGAAGTTTCCTCATATGCAGTCTGGCATATGGAAGGAGAAGAATGTAAGATGCCGTGAACCCCAGAGCTTGCAGTATTTTCCTTGCAGATAGTTGGGGTCTGGTGGCTAGTTGAGAGAAGTAGGCTGTCAGGAAAGATTGCTTTTCTGCTGTAAGGAATGCCATCTAGGATGCCCTGTCCAGGCCTGCTCCCAGGAATATAATTCTTTGGATGGGTACCTGTTTGTATTTATTTTCATTGACTGTGTAGCCTAGGGAGGTTAGTAGGGACTTTACAAAGTCCAGGTGCTTGAGCAGCTTTTCCTGGCTGTCTGCCTGAATTAGGCAGTCATCTATGTATGGGTTAAATCTGGATATTTCTTTGTCTGCAAAAGGCAATGGCCAAAGCCAGGCATTTTGTGAAAACTCTGGAAGCAGTAGATAAGCCAAAGGGAAGTGCAGAGAACTGAAAGTGCTGGGATCTTGCCCTGAAACTGCGCTATTTCCTGCATGAAAGGAGAGTTTTCCTCCTGGGGTAAGTGGATGTGGGCAGAGGGAGGGGGTGGGGATGAGAGTCATTGCGAGTTCTTATCATAAGGGGGTGGCTTAGAACTCCCTGTCTTTGAAGTGGAGGTAGTCCACTGCTTAGATCTCTGCATTCCCTGTGGCTGCTGTCTGTGGGGTCTGGTTACCCGGGGTCTGGACTGAACTGACCTGGTGGGAGCAGGAAAGGACCAGTGAGTGCTTGGAGGGACAATGCCTGCTGAACCTGGGTGGCTGGACCTGTAAGAACTCCTTAACTGTTTCCATAGATTTAGATTTTTCTTCCATCCTTTTTAAGACCTCTTCTGCCTTTGTGCCAAATAAGTAACAAACCCTGAGGTAGAATCCAGAAGAACCACTGCTCGAACAGGAGGAATGATCAGCAAGAAATTTTAATGTTGAAAAAACGGAGCTCCACAAAACAAATAACCACAGGCAGAAAATCAGGTTAAGCGCTTTCATCTGCATAAAGGCAGACTTCTTCAGAACCAATACTAAAGCGCTTGAGATCTCCTTTTAAATACAAATTTGGCGCCACAAATCAAGTGCATACTTTAAAGTCACATGAACTCTAAATACATCTGTTTGTAAACATCTACACTATATCAAAAATTATGCAAGTTATGGACTGATAAATACATCTGTGAAACTGGTATATATATTTTATATATTATATAATAAAATATATGTGCAAAATTATAGTAAAATAATGAAATAATAAATATATTTATGTATAATTTATACACATTATAAAAACTGTATAGTAATAAAACATGTTATGTAAAAATGTGAAAGAAACAATCAAGATAATGTTAGAGGATAAAAAGATGTGTACCTAAATATGTCTAGTTGTAATTGATAACGTACATATTGAAGTGTAAATATATAAATTATGAAAAATAAATATGTATGAAAAATATATTATACATGTAATAGTAAGGGTAAGGCCACCAACCTACACGAGTATCATTTAATGTCAATGCCTAATTAACTACAAAAAATATAAAATATAAAATATAATAGATGTATAAAAAATGAAATATAAAATATAATAGATGTATAAAAAATGAAAATGTTACACTTTTAAAATACAACTTGTTAAAATCAATGAAATGACATTTTAACCTATCAATAAGAAAGGTTTTATACTAATGTAGTCATTTAATCCAGGGCTCGTTGTAGCATCACATAACATTTGCCACTTACTTTCTAACAAGGCCAAAAAAGTTTTCCAATTTCCTCCACAAACCGTGGGGTCTATCTGATCAATAATACTAAAGAGAAAAGAATGTTCTTGCCCTCTGTCTAAAATATGTTTGCTTAAGGCATTATTAGTGTCTTGTTTTTTGATTTTATACAAATGCTCGTAGATTCTTGTTTTAAACTTCCTCTCAGTCTTCCCAATGTAATATGCATCGCTTCATTTATATTTTTACATTGGTTGCATGTGCCGCATTTTGTTGTTCCTTTATTACTATTCACCACCTTCTTAGTATCCTTAATGCTCTCCAACATGTTTTTTAAGTTGGAGGATGTTTTAAAAACACATTTCGGAAAGGTCCCCACTACTTCACCAACTTCGTCCGATATAGTTAAAAGGTTCCAATGTTTATGTAAAATTTCTTTTACTAAGTTCGTGTAAGGGCTAAACATAATCACACAAACATTCCTATTATTATAATCATCTTTCTTAAGAGGAATAAATGGTTTCCCCAACAAAGGTGGGTACTTGTGACCCCATTCCTTCTTAACATAAGTAACTATAGGAATTAACATATGTTTCGGATACCCTCTACTGATGAACATATTGTATATATTGTCCAATTCCTTTTCCATAATATCTTTGTTGGATGACATACGTGCTGCACGTATACATTGTCCTTTAAACACGTTTTTGAAAATGTGCGGTGGGTGACTGCTACCATAATTTATATAATCATTGGAGAAGGTATCTTTCCTGTAGATTTTAGACTCAAAACCTTTTTCATTGATATTCACATAAGTGTCTAAATAAGGGATTCCTTCCTTCTCTAACTTATAAGTAAATTTTAAAAAACTAGTCGTGTTATTAATATAATCTATAAAACTCTTAATCATATTGACTGGTCCTTTCCAAAGAATAAATAAATCGTCTAGGTACCTAGTATAATACACCATATATTTATAGTACTCACTGGGAAATATGTATAAAGATTCCCATTCTAACATGACGAGATTAGCGAACACTGGGGCACAAGAGGCACCCATAGCGACGCCACTGCTCTGTCTAAATAATTCCCCCTGAAACTGGAGATAGTTGTGATCCAGAACCAATCCCATCATGTCAACAATGAGATTGATTCTATCCCAACTCATAGTAGAATATTTTCTTAAACTATTGAAAAATATTCTAAACCAATCTCTTTGGGAATGCTAGAAAAAAGGTCAACAACGTCAACCGTTAAAAAACCAAGATCACTTTGCCATATTTCCGATGTTAAATTCCCTAAGAAATTCCATGAGTCCTTTGTGAGGTGACTCACTTTATCATAAATATGCTTGGTCCATACATCAATGGTAACCCCTATGTTATATGTCTTGGATTTGGAGCCAGAGATTATTGGCCTAAATGGTGGCTTTTCTATGCTTTTGTGTATTTTTGGGATGCCGATGATAGTAGCCATCCTAGGAAATTCTTCTCTAATAAATTCATAAGTCTCATTGGTTATTCGGTTATCCAATAAATATTCCTCTATGGCGAGGTCTATCCTCCTATACCCTATATTAACTTGATTGAGGGAAACCTCCTCATAATTGCCAGACTGGTGGAGTATGTTGTGTATTTCATTGTTGTAATCGAACGTAGTGAACAACACTATTCCTCCACCTTTGTCTGGCTTCATAATCCTAATGTCTTGATTAGCCATAATATTTTTCAAACATTACCTCTCCTTGCTAGTAAGATTGTCCTTATACAAACTAGCGTAATCTGAGTTTGTTTTAATATTAAAATGTAACCAATATATATCTTTACTTACTAATTTTTCATAGTTGGCGACATTGGGGTGATAATTTGGTATATATGCACTTTTTTTCTTTAATTTATTAATATTGTTATGTTTATCATGTTTGCATTTCTTTTCGTTAAACTGAATAGCCAAGTTAAGTCTGCGACAAAATAATTTTATTTCCTTGATCATGTCTATTATATTGAATCGTGCCGTGGGTATAAATTTCATTCCTTTGCTAAACAAGGAGAAAAACTCCTCATTAATATTAGCATTGGTGTAATTGTATACATTAAAACCATTAAAAGTGTGTATGATAGGGTATGTAGCCTTACTAATTTGTGCATGATGAACTTCAATAGTCTCAAGACAGGAAACTGCCGTACCCACAGAACTAGAGGAGACACTACTATAAATTTGTGTGTCTGTTGGAAGGATCCCCTTAATAGGTTCGGTGTGATCCAATACACCTTCCTCAAGACTTAATATCTCCTTTTGTATAATTTTGGGGCGGGGTAAAATCTTCCCCCCTGAAAATTTGCATCATCCTCATGTCTTCTTGATTCTTTACGACCCCTATTATCTCTATTAGTATCCGAAAAAGTGTTTACATAAGTCGTCTTGTCATGTGGCCACACATAGGCTCTATGACGCTTGTAGGAATCCAAATCCCTATCAATTTTTCTATTTTTCCTACTATATGTGGCTGAGGCCTTATGTTCAGCAGTTTGAAACTGTTTGTGGTATAAATCATACCAATGCTCAAAATTGTCGTCCTGAATAATCTCTTCATTGAGTCTCTCGATTTCATTAGTGATGCAAGATATTTTTTCATCATTATATTTCATCAATTTCTTCATAAATAAATACCCAAAATCATCAAACATACTGTTAAAATCACTAATAACAATATTACTATATTCAAGACCCAAGGGTAGTTTAAAAAAACGTAACCCTTTAGGTACTATTTGTAAATTAATGCAATGTTCTAAATATACATTATCTATTTTTATGCTTTTAATATGTACCAATTTCTTTCCTAAAGCATACATTTTCTGTTTAATGGATCCATCATCCATATTCTGGCATGACCTATTATGTACATTATGTTGTTCACCATACTTAAAAACAACATCATTATTTAAAAAACTTTCAATTTCATCATGTTTGTAACATTTATTTGGTGCTGTCACTAAATGTCCTTTTTTACTCTGTACATTCCGTTTATCGTATGGACTAGATATAACTTCTTTAGTAACAGTACCTTTATATGTATCCTGGCGTTTAGCCATAGATGAATAAGTTTTCACCACCTCTCGGTGTTTCGGTCTTGCTCCAAGTCTCTGTGTTTCATCATCTAGGTGAAATAAGCTGAAATCAAAAGTACAATCAGCGTCTAAAGAGATATTCAAGTTATTTTCTTTTAAGACATTGTCTTTTGAAACATGCCGCGTTCCCTGGCGCAACGAAACGCCTTCCAAGTCAATATCCTGAGCAATTGGGGGTTGACCATTAGGGATTTCGTTCAAACTACTGTTGTTAGAAACAAAATTGCCATCAGGAACAGTATTAGAGTTGGTGGCTAACAAATTGCCACGTACATGTGAGTCAGTAACCCCCGACTCGGACCGGTACTTGGTAATATCCGTTAATTTACTGACCAGGTCTAGTAATTTGCTGACATCAGCTTGCAAGGACGTAACCTCCACCCTTAAAGAATGTAGCTCCTCTCTGTCCGATGAAGCCGGTGGTAGATCCGGAATGTCAGCCATCAGGATAAGAAAGTAACAGCAACACACCACACGTCGTAGAGTAATACAACCAAGTAACAAACCCTGAGGTAGAATCCAGAAGAACCACTGCTCGAACAGGAGGAATGATCAGCAAGAAATTTTAATGCTGAAAAAACGGAGCTCCACAAAACAAATAACCACAGGCAGACCACCAAATAAGTTGCCTTTGTGCAAGGGGGCATCCAATAATTTAGATTTAACATGGTCTGGCAAGGGCTGTTCCTTAAGCCATGCATGCCTTCTAAGGACAAAACCAGTGACTGCTGCCCTGCAAGAAGCTTCTAGGGGGTCAAAACCACAGTGCAAGGTGTGTTTAGTTACTTGACTTGCAGAATGCATTAACTCTTGTAACCCTTTAGAGTCTGCATAAGCAGGAAAGGAAGCCATTTTTTGTTTGAGGAGTTCCACGGTATGTTGCTGAAATTTTAGCATATGGAACTGACAGTTTAGTGCACTGAAAGCAAGAGTAGATGAGGTGTATACTTTTTTACCCCATCTGTCTAGTGCTCGGGAATCCCTATCTGAGGTGGTGGGATTCTTAGCAGAGGTTGCTTTAATTCCTTTAGGCCCATGAGAAATTACCTCAGGGTCAGCAGTAGGATTTTTAAAAAGAAATTGTGTGAGAGCCAGGGACTCTGTAGTACCTGTCAGGTTTTGTGTGTGCAGGAGGGAGGGTGTCAGGAGTCAAGCTGGATTCCAGAAAAACATCCTCCACAACATCCAGGACTGGGAGGATGACCAAGGGTCAGTGCTGTGGAAGATCTAAGAATTCCCTGAGTCTCTTTTTTGATGGAGGGTAGTCCTAACTTTCCCATTGGAAATGCTCCCTTAAGGTGTGAAGGGTTTCCTCAAAGGAAAAATACTCTGGGGAGAGGCTGAAGGAATGTAATCCTCTGCTTCAGAATCCTCATAAGCAGAGAGGGGTTGCATGTCTTCATACTCAGATGTATCAGAGTCATCGGACTCCTGTTCAGAAAAAACTGCAGGGGACAGATCTCTTTTTTTTTGGAAAGGTAGCTTGGCTTCCCCTGATCAGCATGATAAGGTCTTCCGCCATTTTAAGCATTTGAGACTGAGGCAAGGAAGCAGGTGCCTGAGATTGGGTCGTTGGTTTCTTGGGTGTGGTTCATAACCTGGGCCTAAGAAACTCGGTGGATTTTGAAAGAATGGTAGTCGTGAAAGAAGTTGTCGGTTTGTGTCGAGAATCGGTAGTGCAAAGGACTTCCTTGGAAGACGGTGCCTGCTCAGCGGCTCCGGACCCATCCAAGGTAGAGACGACTGCAGAATCCAATCCTTAGTCGAAGAAGAGTTTTGCGGCATATCGGACTCTGAAAGGGTCTCGGAAGTGGCCTGCAAATCCACAGAAGCGGGCATCAGGGGCTGCGAAAGCGCCTCACTGAGGACCAGAGAACTGACGACTAGCTTAACGGGAGCGTCAATAGTAGGTTTGGACCTGTGTGGTCTGTCTCTGTCTTTATCTTTGCGCTTTTTCAGAAGATCTGCTGTCGGATTGCTTACCAAAGCCATATCGGAATTCCAGGACTGTAAGCGAAAATATCTAGCTATAATAAGGGCCCGACGATGTATAGTTCTGGCGTTGAACAAAGCACATAGGCAACAGCAGGGGACATCGTGGTCTGGGCCTAAGCAAGTGACGCAGTAAGAATGAAAGTCTTAGTGTAGTACAAGCTTTCCACAGGTGAGACAATTGGTAACTCTGTCTGACATCGGTTAGTGCAAGAAAAAAGGATTTCCCAACAGGGTACTTAGCTTTAGAAGACTTAAGCTTCAATTTGGAAGATGAAACTCATGTAGCGGCCGACCGGAACTCGTGCGAACTGCTTCTGCTTCGGGCTCCATGGCAAGAAAGACTGGTGTAATAGTGTCGGCTGCCTTACTTTATACTACTGACAACCTGACGTCAGCCCTGAAGCAACAGCAACCGATGCAGAAATACTAAGCCTCTGGTATTCGGGCCGGCTGAGGGCTACCCTGGCAGGGATAACCCAAATGTGATAACTGCAACAGTGAAACATGAAGAACATCATAATATCACCAGGACAGGCAGGATTCACACAAGGGCAACAGGCATGTGATAACCTGTTAACACTGGATATACTACTAATACTACCTAAACACCAAAATAAACCAGGATATGCACTGGCAATTGATGCCTCCAAAGTCTTCAACAAGGTAAATCTGAACTTTTTATTTGAGACTTTACCTTATTTCAACATTCCACAGAAGTTTGTAAGTATGATCCAGAGACCTAAGAAAATTCTAGTACAAGATCACACATTAATAAACTTAAATCACACCCAATTAAAATTCTGAATGGCACAAGACAAGGATGCCCGCTCTCGCCGTGTCTTTTTAACTTATATATAGGAGCCTCTTCTTCTGCTGCTAGCTCAAAACACATACCACAACATGCCGAGTATCTACAGCAACAAAATACTTCTTTCAGCATTTGCTGATGATCTCAATATATACTTTTCACTCCCATACACAGATACAGAAAAGATCTTAGAAAGAATAGCTCAATTTTCAAGATTTGCTAGTTACAAAACCAACCTAAATAAATCCTCCATATTCCCAATAACCTTTTCAAGACATAAAGAAACCTACTTCCTCCTCTCTGAAATTAAATTAAACCAACATTTAAAATACTTAGGGATCAGTTTTTGGGCTGATCAGCATATCTTTTACCATGAAAATATTGAAAATGTTTGGCTAAATATTGAATAAGATATCGCAAGGTGGAACAACTTAAAATTACCCTTTCTTTTAAAGGTGGCTATAATATAAATTAATATATTACCAGGGCTCCTTTTCTAACTTGCTGCAATCAACCTTACTATCAACCAAAAAATTTTGAGAAGATGAATACACGGCTGGCCAAATTCATATGGTTTCATAAGTTTGTTAGGCTAAGCTATAATAGGCGTATATGCTTAAAAGAAAGAGGGAGTTGTGGACTACCGGATCTTAGACTTTACTATGAGCTCCTTGAATCTAATAAAATACTTCTTGTCTCAGAATATAACTCATCTAATAATAGCTGGACTCCACCATAGATAAAAATATGGCACAGTTAATTGGTTCAACTTAATATAAATCCTAAGGCTGCTCCCTTTCTAAATAAAGATTCTATTAAATGTTATAATATTCACACAACTTTAAAACACCAAATTGACATAATACAGAAGCTAATCAAATATGTAAATTTAGCCAAGGCATTCTGCTTACACCAACCATGATGGAAAAATGACAAATTTAACTACCTATCCTCTTATGAAAGACAAGACACTCTGGGACCACTACAATACGATAGCTATAACCTTAAGTGAACTTAGAAATATTTGGAATCTGCCCAAAAGTTACTTAATAATTCTGAGACAAATTAGGGAGGTTTGTAATACACTCACCAGAGATCACCAACCACCAGAAATTGAAGGGTCTAATTGTAAGTTGTTGCTCCAAGCCCTCACAATGAAATGTAAGATGTTAACAAACATATAAAATGTTTATATCCATCAGATTTCAATCAAACATTCTCTTTGCTAAATACTGGGAAACATATGCACAGGACTTAACAGAAGCACAGAAATTACAGTCTATAGCTACCACGTTGAAATTGACCCCTTACCAAAAACTACAATACACTCAGTTCATGATTGTAAATAATGCATACTAGTCTCCAAAAATGCTCAATAAACTCAACTCAACAATCCCCAGTATATGTTCCTACTGCTAAAATCAAGAAGGTGATCTATTCCATATTTTCTGGAGTTGTAAATGTGTCCACAAATTATGGTTCTCACTGAGGGTACAACTTGAGAAAATGGGCTATGAAAAAACAACCCTATCCTGGAAATGTACACTTTAACATATACCCCCCTGAACATCTCAAAAGCTAGGCTGCATGTTCTAATTACACTGTTCTCCTTACTCAAGTTATACAATACTCAAAAGTGGACAGACAGAACACTAACCTCTTGGGACAGCTTTAAGAAAATGGCAATAAGACACATTACTGCACATAAATACATAACCACTAATGTAAATAACAGAGCCCATCTCAAACATTATTGGGACACTCTCTTAAACCATATTTTGCATAATTAAGGAGAAAAGACAAATTACAATAAAACTAGTTAAGATATATAATAAGTAAGACTATAAACTTGCACTGAATGATTCTAGTTAAACCAGTAAATCAAACACACTCTTAGGAACTCATTTTCTTTATGGATAGTAGGTCTTATCGGAAAAAAAAAAAAGATTCACAGCACTTTTGTATATAGTTGTGAAATAGTTATATGCTAAATTGTGATTTTGCTTTAGTACTCATTTTTGCTGTATAATTCTAGTAGGGTGATTATTATGAGGTAAACATAAAGGCACATTGCTTTGAACCCTACAGTTATCTAACATATGTACGTAACCGTAAAGCAGAATTGTCTGTCTATATAAATGCTCTGTAAAATACGAACAATTAGTAATTGTACAAATGTTTTCTTTGTATGTGACTTATTGAAAATAAATATATTTGGAAAAAAAAAAAGGTTATCAAATTCAACAATGCCGCTGGAAATTTCTTCTATTCCACATGCGTTGCCAAAATCCGGAACTCACTGCCGACAGATATATGGACAACTACACACGCTATTCATTTTAAAAAAATCCTCCAATACCATTTATTGACTACACAGCTATGCTTATGCACTGACCCTGGATAACTTAGGAGTGCTTTCTTGCACCCCCCTCGCTATTCGACTCCTCTGTCCTCTCCTCTCTATTCGTATCTTCTCCACACCATCCATTCCTTCACGATAATTAGTCTGACTCAGTCTCTGCTCTATTTTCTCATTATTGTTATTTCTCCCTGACAATATAGCATTATTTACCTGTGCTATCTCTCCGTAGTTATGCACATACATAAAGTATTTGGTAGGTAGACATACGGGTACCTTCTATTATTAGAAATGTGTACAAACCTTAGTCTATATATGTAAAACTGATATATTAACAACTCTGTATGTATTACACTGTATCTATTGATATTTTGTACCACTCTCCTGTTGTAAATGTGAAGCTTTTCTCCCCGGGCCACCGCTGAAAAAGGAGCTCTGTCCAGTCAGACTTTCTCAGTAAACAAATGTAAAATAAATAAACAAATAAAAAATAAAATGCATTCACTTGTGATAATGATGAATTCGGAAAATATAGCACGTGTATATAAATATATATATATATATATATATATATATATATATATATATATATGTGTGTGTGTGTGTGTGTATGTATATATATATATATATATATATATATATATATATATATATATATATATATATATAAATATATATGTGTGTGAGTGTGTGTGTGTGTGTGTGTGTGTGTGTGTGTGTGTGTATATATATATATATATATATATATATATATATATATATATATATATATATGTGTGTGTGCATATATATATAGGTCTACTTGAGTAGACTGAAAATCCATTTAATTGAATCTAACAGAGAAGGTAACAGTGAAACCTTACTTTAACAAACATTCACATCACCAGAATTTTAATCCAGGAAAGGTGGCAGTTGGTCACCATGGAGAAATTTGCCCTTTTCTCCACTATAGTGCGATCTCGGAGTTGGTATATTTAGTTGGAGGTGTATATATATATATATATATATATATATATATATATATATATATATATATATATATATATAAATATGTGTGTGTGTGTGTGTGTGTATATATCTCGAATGTCAGTATTTTGAAATTATAATAGCGAAGTCTGTAAATTTCGAAACACTAGAAGCACGAAATTCAAAATCCTGAAGTGCTTGCAGTGCTAAAAGCACTGCTCTTATCTCTAGGACATTGATGTGCAAATGGGCCTCGTGTTTTTGCCAGGTGCCTTGGACCATCCTCCCCAGATAATGCCCCCCCCCCCAAATCTGGGAGGTGTCCGTGGTCACTGTCGCCACAGAATGTTGTGGGATAAAAAGTCGACCTAACGTCAAGTGAATGGAGAGAAGCCACCATCGTAGAGCCTTCTTGCATGAGTCTGTAATCCTGATCTGGTGAGACATGGGAAGCTCTTGTAATGACCATTGAGAAAAAAGGAGCCACTGAAGAATTCTCATGTGCATACAAGCTAGGGGAACCAGGGTTATCGCTGCTCCCATGGCTGCTACAACTTTTAAAACTGTTTTCGCCTTTATTTTGGTCTTTGGCAGAAGATTGAAAATCTTTTGTCTGAGCAGAGGAACTCTTTCCACAGGTAGCTTTGCCATCATGGAGACTGTGTCCAGATCTGCTCCTATAAAGGTAATATGCTGACATGGCAACAAGGCAGATTTTTCTGAATTTATCGTTATCCCCAAGTGGGAGCAAAGGCGTAATGTGGCGTCTCTTGCCTGCTGTAGTAGATGCCTGGTGGTTTCAGTCAGGAGCCAGTCGTCTAGGTATGGAAACACTTGAAATCCTAGCCACCTCAAGTGAGCCGTGACTACTGCCATGCATTTGCTGAACACTCTGGGGGCTGTAGTGAGACCAAAGGGCAGAGCTCGATATTGGTAATAACTGGCTCCCATCTGGAAGCGCAAATGACTCCTTAATGGCCTTCCATTTTGATGTGGTAGTATGCAGCCTGGAGGGCTATCGAGCACATCCAATTGTCTTTCCCTAAGAAGGGAAGAATTGACTGCAGTGTCACCATCTGGAACTTGGTCTTTACGGATTTGTTTAGTTTGCTGAGATCCTAGATGGTTCTCCAGTCCCCTGTTCTTTTTGGCACTAAAAAGAATCGTGAGTAAGTTCCAGATCCTATTTGCTCTGCAGGGACTGTTTGGATGACTCTTGCCCAGCAACTTTTGAATCTCTATAGTTGCTTGTTCCCTTTGACTGGATGGGAACGTCTGGGATGTTTTTGACATTTGGGATGGGAAGGCAAAATGTTATGGAGTAACCTCTGGATATTATGATTTGTACCTACTTGTCTCTTGTGATCTCTCGCCAGGCTTCTGGGTACAAAGACAACCGATCCACGACCGCCTCCAGAGGAGGGCAGGTAGGTCTCCTTTCAGGAGCGCTGGAAGGGTCGGCCCCGAAAGGATTCACAGTCACCCTGGTTTTGCAGACCCCCTCTGCTCCGTGGCTGGCATCTGCCACTATTACTTCTCCCTCTGCCCCTGAGGGAGGATTCACCTCGTGTGTCTTGAAAATCTCCCTGGGATTTTCTGAACTACATTTTTCCCCCCTTCTGACCTTTGGGGTAGGGTCTAGAAGGTAAGGAAAAACGTATTCTAACAGCAGAGTGTTTTCCCTTCCTGCCCGCATCTGGTGAGTGTCTCTTTTACTTTGGGTCCAAAAAGTGAGGAACCATCGAAAGGGGCATTGAAAAAGGTAGACTTAAAAGGTTCCACAAAGTGACACAAACGCATTCAGGAGTGCCTCCTTAGGGAAACTCCTGAACCCGCTGCCCTAATCGCTCCATCTGCTGCATAAGCGATCAGTCTCATGGAGGAGTTCTCTACGGAGTTTAAGGTGGATAGCTGAGAGGATACCTTATCTGAGACCCCTGCAGCTAGTGTACCTTGAAGAGTATCTCCTAACTCTTTCAGGAGATCTCTTTGAAGTCTCGTAAAGTGCATCAAGTAATTCAGCGATCAAAGGGCAAAAGTCGCTGATGAAAAAATACGCTTCCCATATCTGTCCATCGTTCAAGACTCCATGTTCGGTGGATGAACAGATGAGGATGTTTCACAAAGTTCCTTCTTAGTGGCTGCTGCCACCACCATAGCATCTACAGGGATGCCTTTTGTGAGAAATTCCTTGTCTGTTGGAGCTGTAATAAACTTATTTGGTCTCCAAGGGACCGGTTCCATTGCATCTGTTGACTCCCACACCTTTCAACTAACTAGCTCCATGAGTTTGTTGAAAAGCGGAGACACCCAGGTGGCTGAAGGTTGAGATCCAAAGGCTTTCAGGTACACTGAATCCTCATCAGAAGGGTTGATGGGTTTCCAGCCGACTCTCTGTTTAAGGATTTCTAGGATATACCCAAAGGAGTTATCCTCAGAGGGCAACTGGTGGGACCCTTCTGACTCCTCAAGGTCAGTGTCTGAGGTGATTGACTTGTCAAGGGAGTCCAGTTGCTTCCTCTTGCAGAGTCTCTTCTGGGGAACCTCCTCAGAAGGGTATTCTGGAGAGGTCTCGGAAGAGTGCAGCTCGCCTGATGGGGCACTCTGAGTCCCAGCATCTCCACTGCCCTCTGGCTGAGGTGGTGCAGAGACAGAAGCCTATGCTTGAGGGGGAAAAATGTCAGAACCTTTGTGTAGAGTTGTATGGGAAGACAGCACACTCCTCATCAACTCAAAAGCTCCTCCCCCCGATCCAAGGACACTTCCAGTTCGAAGGAAGCAGAGGAGACTCCCGGAGCCAAGAGGGCTGACTCCAAAGTTGATGTAGGAGCCAAGCTCACCCACGCAGAGGTCCCGAGAGGCAAGCTTGGAACCAAAATGTCTTGGGTCCGAGAGTCCCCTCCGGACCCGACCAGAGAGCTTCGGCTCCTAGACACCTCGGATGGCACAGAGGATGTTGGAGCAGACAAAGGGTCCGAAATCCCCACAGTGGGTTTCAGCACCGAAGTATCTACTACAACTAGTTCTGGGCATTCTGGCTCCGATATTCCAGACTGGCTCAAAGGAGGCATCGACGTGGCTGAAAAGGTCTTTGCTGGCTCTGAAACCGACTGGCTGGAGCCAACAGGAGTTTTGCCAGCGCTGGCGTCTTCAGCAGTTTACGCACCACCCTATCCACATCGTCATCCGATAGGCTTCCGGAGGACCTATAGGAAATGGTTGTTGAGCGAGATCTCTGTAAAATGGGAGATCGCAGGGTAGCGGAGACTGGTAACAATTCAGGCGACCGGCTCCAAATCTGAGTCTCTCTCAGCTCTGAACTCTGTGATGCCGAGGATGTTGATTTATCTGGTCCAGTACGGTTGGGATTAGATGGAGTTGTCTTTGCAATCTTCTCTGGCAGTTCCGAGTGGCCAGAAGAAGATGACGAAGATCTCTTGGCAGTTTGCCAGTTTTAGCAGATGGGAACTTGGTCTTACTAGAGGTGCTCTGACCTTCTAAGGTTTCAAAAAAAGGAGTCTTTAGAAGTCCTATTACAATCAGTTTGTTTTTCCTCTCTAGTGAAACCCTAGAGCTAAAGGAATGGCAGAAAGTACCATGACTCTTGCAAGTGGATGGCTCCGAGACAGCATACGCATATACTATGTCCATCGTTTATGGACATTTTCTGGGAGCATTTCTGGCATTTCTTAAAGCTGGATGGCTTTGTTTCCTTCTGATCCTTAGACATTATCACAAAGTGGACAACAAGGCACCACTACTTTTTACACTAACTGAAGACTAATACCACACTTTAAGAGTATATAATTCAAACAACACTCTAAGAGAATATGTAAATATATATATATATATATATATATATATATATATATATATATATATATATATATGCACACCACACACTAATATAAAATATCTAAAGATTTTCAAAAGGTACAATACACCTTAACGATTGCAGAGGAAAAGAAGGGGAAAGGAAGTAGCTTTGCCCTCTAAATTAAATGGGCGCTTGGCCCTCTAACTTAAACTGGCACAAGCTAAACTAACTACAAGCTTAGAAGAAGGATTAGAAACAGCAGTGAGTTGGACGCACTTCTAACTTAAACAGTGCACCCAAGGAAAAGTTTAACAAAACCCTAAAAACGCAGGTTAGGAAGTTCAGATGGGACAGGATGAGAAAGCCCTGACAAGCAAAGAGCGACGGCCAACCACAAATGCAATAAAGGCTAAATATATGTAAACAACATGCACACCGAAGAGAAATAACTCACTATATAAGCTATATAACTAACTATATAAACAAAAAACTAGGAATACAGACAATTTCTTTGAAAAAAATTCAACACAGCCACGGCCAAGATGAACAGCCTCCAATCTGTTTAGCGGCAAACGAGATCTGGGGAACTACACCAGTGCATGATGGGATATGAATGCAGCCACTAGCCAAGTGGAAGTCTTCAAGCTTTAGTATATGGCCGAGTTGGAACCGATGATCGGTTCCAAACACAACCAGTAAAAATGAAGGTGAGATAAGACAACATAACATCTCTTGTTATCTTTCCCCTATGGGTAGAAAATTGAGTAAAATCTGGATAAAACTGGCTAGGCTTGTAAGGGCTTTTTTGCCATTAGCCTAGCAATCTCCTATGAAAGGTAAACTAGAGACCACAAAGTCCACTAAGGCCAGAGCCAAGAAGGCAGACAGCCTTACTGAACCATTCTGTCTGTTAACAGACGTCTAGATTAAAGAATCAATAATATGTCCATAATTTGTGCAGTACTATCCAAAACAGTTAAAATGAAGAAGTGCATGAGGTATTCGTCCACCCTTTTCCTCAGTCTTTAAATATATGGGTTATTTCCCTGCTCCAAACAAAAGCATAAGGTCTAACCCTCCCTAAAGCAGTACGATACAGTGAAGCTGCAGTACAGAGTTGGGCTATAGCTGTCATTTACATTAACATTTTCCAACATCAGCTGCAAATCAGATCTTGAAATTACTCTCTAGGGAGAAAGTTGCTTCGAAACAAAAATGCTTTAATATGACAGAAATCAGATGTGAACTTGTACTCTTCATCTCATACAACCACTGTTGAGAGTTTTTTTTCCTCAACCCACTTAAATTGAGAAATGTGAAATTGGGTCTACTGGAAGAAATCACCATTCTATAACAACACCAGGCTTCACTAGTATGTCTAAGTACA